>NW_009614502.1:0-4351 GCF_000690535.1 Cariama cristata | reverse complement strand
TACATTGCTACTTTAATTATCTGAGCTTGAGGGCCATATGAATAAGTGAGTGTTTAACACTGATCTGTAAACTATTTTCAGGTGGGTTTTTTACCTTACACAACATAACAAAGATCAGGTGTTCTAGTTTTTTGAATGCATACTATTGGCTTTAGTGTTTCATCATTTATCTTGTGTTTCTGTGAAGATATGAAATACCCACAGGTGAGTGCTTTCCACCTGTATGAATGCCAACTACTCGTGACTGGCATGTAAAAGTTGTAACTCTGTCACTGTAACCATCAAATGGAGAAAGTTTTATGTGAATATAAAGCAGTTCCTATATAATACCTGTATGAAATAAACATGCTATTTGATTTTGCTAGTAAATTAATCTGTCCTGGCACAGTTCTTCTCTAACTGAAGGCAGCCAAGCTTTCACTAGGGCTACAGAGGTGCAAAGTTTTGCAAGTAAACCAAGAATAGTTTTGAGCTTCATATCACACATCAGTTCCTCAGCAGAGTACCTTTGCATCCTTCGCTTTGCATCCTTCTCCACCCCTCTCCTTCCTCTGGGCATGTGAAGGAGTTAGACATCAGGACTGCAATAGACTGATGTGCTCTCCAGCCAGCAATCTGATCTGTACAATGCACCCAACTACTGTGCAATCTAGAACTGCTTTGGGAACATTTTGAACCTGAAAGGAGACATACAAGTTCAGACATCAACCATGTACTTCCAAAGGTAATTATGACTACAGGTTCCTCATCATTAGTCTCTGGATGACAGCTATCCTCCAGAAGATAAATGCCAAGAAAAAATAATAACTGATGTGTTTTAACATTGAGCAGGAAGGAATAACTTGTAAGCAGCAAAGATCCAAGTCAAAGGGCACGGAGGCTCACTGATACTATCCCATTGATACTGGTAGAGTAATCTGGAATTCATACTAATCAGGAAGAAAAAGAGAAAAACAGCCCCCCCTCCATGTAGGGAGTATATCAACATACAGCACAGGAGTTGTTCTTGGTATCCAAAAAGTTCATTTCAGCTAAAAAGGAGTACTTTTTGTAAAAGCCTGGTTGCAAGACCATGAAGAATCAGATCTAACATCTGCAATATCTGCACTGTAATCTGGATATTTTTAGCAATGTTGAAGTAATTACCAGATACTTACAGTAGCAATTTTTGACTGCAATTCTGAATAAAGTTCGATACTAAATATTGGAAGAGATAAGCATTTGACCTACAGTAAAATATAGATGTTTAGAATTACTTCTCATATACTGTTATCAACTCTTGTAAATGTCCCTTCATAGTCCTTTGTACAGGAAAATATGAAGCCTCGTGAAGTACGTTAGTAAGAATAATATATGAAGCCATTGAAAGGCAACAACACAGATGACATATTTAAGCTACTGCTGTTCTTTGATTAGGTCACTCTGGATTAACTAGCTTCGAGTAACTAAACAATTAATTATACGTCTGTTCTGTGACTTCTGTTACTTAGAAGTTGTCTATGCTTGAGCCTTGTCTTCACATACCACTCTGACCTGCCACACATTCTCCATAGCAAAGCCTTTTCCAAAATTTCCTTCAGGTCTCCTCATTCCCAGCCTTATCTGCTAGGTAGACATCTATAATATTTATAGTAATAATGATTTTTTTTCAATGTGGTATTTCTCACTGACATCATCTATTTCTCTATTGAGCTTCTCACATAAAAGCCATCACAGAGCATTCCAAAAGCAGCAGCAGTTAGGTCCTTTAACTGCTACCTAAAAGTCTTACGACAACTTTTAAAGCAATAGCAAGGTTTCCATATTTCTCTCTGGTGGATATTTTCAGCATTCTCCAGAGTGAAAGTGTGTTACAACTGAAGTCTTTGTCATCCTATGTGCTTCTCAAAAATGAAGAAAAAGCACTTTACAGTGAAATGATAGTAGCAAAACATTTTTTTTCTGCATGTGTAATTTCTCTTGTCTACAGATAACACCCTTCATGGTCAAACTCTAAAGAATGCATTTGGAGAATGGAAGTATGTGAGTTTCAGAACTTCCTTAGTACTTTCCATGCTTATTTACAGGCAAAGTTCTGGATTTTTTTAACGCTTTAAAGCAAATTTTGCATGAAATTTCATCCTAACAATACTACAAAAATAAAGTATTTGAAAAAAAAGAATATGTTGACAGTCATTGCAGATACATAAGATGTGAATGGGGAATGAGTAGTTAAAATGGCTGGAAAATGGAGCAGAAGTATGAGATATCATTGGAAGATACAACATTTCCCTGTGGGCTTTCGTTAAGCCCAAGGGAGAAAATGGGCAGCCAGGCTAGGTTGCCTCATTGACAAATCTGGACTCTCACATGGATCTTCACCTTAGGAGTTTTGTGTGCATAATGCAGATTAAACACCCAGAAGTGAGTGTAAGCTAAGGGAGGGAGTAGAGGTTCCACTAACGGCTATCTTTCAAATATGTGACTAAGAAGTCACATTTTTTGTGATCTGGTTGTTTATTTAAGTTTGCTCAGGCCTCTTGTTAAACTTCTCTTTGCAAGTACATCTTTTTTAACAGTCAGTCTCTGTTTAGGTCCATAAAACAGATGAAAATAATAAGGTGTTAAGATAACTTTGGAAATAGTGAGTTCTATGGAAGAGTTCATACACCAAAGACTAGTGCAAAATTGAAATAATAATGCAGTTTAACTAAGGTAAATAAAAAATAGTAATGGAAATTCTCTTTGCAGTAGCCCATTCAGACTTAAATAGGAAATTGTGGTATGTTTGTTGCACTGCATACTTCCAATAAAGAAAAAAACTGATAAACATGCATGGAGAGACTTTTGGCAGAAGTTAAGTAGATAAATTGTATAAATAATATAGGAACAACATTTATTTCATTAAATCATCTTCTCTAAAACTTAATACATGACAAATTAATTGTAAAGAATTGGGTTTTTTATCTGTTTTCATTTTTCAACTTAAATAAACTACATGCTTGTCATATGAAACATAATTATCTGTAGCTCTTTCTGCATTAATGATACTTTCAGACCCACAGCAAGTTTTTGGCTTCTGCAACACTGATATCAAGGAGGACAAAACCAGTATTTCTATTAGAAGTCAGTTAGCTTGTAGTGAGATGCTTTAAAAAAAAAGCTGGCCCGCTTCAGCAGTGAATAGTAGCAAAACACAGTTAGTGATGTGATGAAACTATGCAGGTCTAAAATTAAGGATTACAGTGGGAAAGCTCTGTATCTTATTGCTAATTTCCAAGTAATGGAATTTTGAATATGTGTGTCTTGAATTTACTGAAAGAACAATAAACCATGGTTTATCTGATATCAAAAGTCCTTTAGTTCAGCTCACTCATATTCTTATTATATTTTGTTTCCGCACATTTGTGTAAATTTATATTGTTTGTATAAAAGTTAGGGAAAAGCATTTGTTTGCACAAGTACATTGAATCAGCAACTAGAGAGAATAGCATGGCTTAGCAACTAGCCACGTCACCTCAACTCTCCTGCAGGAGTACACAAATGCTTTGGACACTGGATGTATGCATGCAATAATTTTTCCAATATATGAAAATAGTAAGTATGTTAGAATTAGGTTATGATTAAGGAATGCTTTCTGAATATGGAATAAAAGTGATTATTAATCAATAACTTCTTTTCTATTATTATGTCAGGCATGTCTAATGTTCACGCATAGCAAATCAGGTATGGATTTTTTGGATATCTGTGGAACAAATCAAATCCCTGTCATATGGCGTAGCTGAAAACTGCAGAGCAATTATGAAATTTGCCACTGCCACCTATTGTCAGGTAGCAAATGAACATGTATTTTGCTGAAAACAGATCAAAATGTGGATATTGAAGCTCTGGGCTACACAAAAGGTCATAAGTAATTTTTGATAATTTACCTGTTTCTGAGGTTAAGAATATTGCTGTCAGTTGAGGTATGCAAGACAAAAGAGAAACTGCTTTCCTGTCTGTGTTCTTCCCTACAAGTATCAAATTAATGTGGGCCACAGGGTCTAGCCTGTTCGTTTTATTAATGCTAATTTAGAGATGCATACACAAGCAAACTCATGCAAACTTCCTGCTTGCAAACTCATCACCAAATGAAGGTGTCTACAAAACAATTGTGCCCATTCTGCTGCTCCAGAAATGTAAAGGGTGGGTATATTTCAGCACAATCTGGAGAAATCTCACTAAAGGAAACAGTTCTTTAGTTCAGGTGAGAAAATACCAAAATTTGTTCATTGGACAGATTCATATTTCTGCTGTATCCTCTTCACAGATTGCATTAGATAGCAAAAGATTGCATTAGATAGCTTCAGCGAAGCCACCGAGGCGAAGGGCT
>NW_009614501.1:14720-26288 GCF_000690535.1 Cariama cristata | reverse complement strand
AGCCGCGGGGAGCTGCGGGCTCGGGGGGACGGGAGGGCACAAATGACCCCCTGGGGGTCTGGAAGGCGAGGGAAGGGCCCCTCGGATGGTGCAGGCAACTGCACCCCAACAGTTAGGGTTCTGAGCGCTGCCCTGTTTTCGCATGCTGGTTTAAAATGATTGGAGTATTTCCTTGGCTTCTTCTGTAAACCTTTTATTATTCCCATCAGGAATGATCGCTCCTTTCCCCAACATGGTACGCGCCATTGGCAAGGCGGTAGAAAAATACCGACAGTATACATAGGCACCCACAGCGATGCAGAGACGGTGTCAAGGCGTGGAAGTGCATGATGGATGCAACAGTTTAGTACTGGAAATTAGATCATTTAACGCCAGAATTCAGTCGCAGTCCTAATTAAAATGTATTTAAACATCAAACTTCAGTAATTAAATTCAACACTACAGTTGAGACATTGTTCTGATATGACAAGAAATAGCAACAGTTGTCGGAGCTGACCTAAATTAATGTTTTCTGCTTGCTAGTGTTATAATTAGAATCAACTCTAAAGACGACTGTTAATTTGTTCGTGGAAGGCTTCTGGAGCTGTTTTAGCAGGGAAAGTTAGCTCTGCCGTGTGTTCGTACAGGCTGTCTAAGATTTCTCTGTCAAAAGCTCAGATATAACAACCCGTTTGAATATATTACTCCATGCGGTCTGACATTTTAAAAGATTTTACAGAAAGAAGTGACAATATGATGCCAGTATTTACAGTATCATGCATTCCAGTATAATTTCTGTGGAAATTAAGGTGACAGCTAGAGTATATGAATAAAACAGGAATTCATTATGATGTTTTAGATCTTCCTGAGTACCAATAATGGTCAATGGAGACATTTTGAATAAAGATTTATGGAAAGTGCATCCTTATAAAGTGATATTTTTCAGTCAGCAGATATACGTTATCTTCAGGCAAAAACCCAATTGCCTGGTGAAGTACAATGCAACACACCGTACTTGTTAGGGCCTGAGGAGCGACGCAAGCAAGAGTAGTCAAGTTATGTCGTAAGCGAGAAGAATTCAGGGCTGCTGTCCCGAAGAGCTGAAGCGAATCGCCCGTGACAGATGAGCTGATAACACGGGTGTCACGTTCCCATCAGATCGTTTTTAAGATCCTCAGTACTTTCTCTGGTCCCGCTCCTCGGAGGGCAGCGTGTACGGTGCTGGGCCAGTAACCGAGTCACTCACTTCATTAATCGGAACGAAGAGGGTGTCTCCGTTAACATTTTAGTATCGTTTTATTACCCTGGACCTCAGGATGGTTTTGGTACCCCAGAATGATATAACTGGTGGCAAGTAACGTCTGTGATATTTACAGATGACTTTTTAATGCTGTTCATTGGTTACCAGGCGTCTCTAACATTAGTTATCTGGGCTTTCACGTTCTTAATACAGGCTCACTTTTAGGAAACAATTTTTGTTAAGAGAAGAAATGTAACTTCAGAATCGGCTCAAATTTTAGAAGATGACAAGGGGGTTAGTTCTTCTCTGAAACAGTTGTCATCCTTTTCGTTGAAACAGGAATTATTTATTTCAAGCCTTAAAACTGTGAATGTTTTTAATGGGTATCTGCCACTAGATCTCTGATTTTAGGCTATGGCGTCTGCTAGCTTGGCAGGAAGCGTCACGGTAGGACTAAAGAGAACCCCTGTATCCTTCAAAGAGCAGGCGAGCAGGGGACGTTGAAGGCAATTCTCAGGTAAGTTTCCATGTGTATCAAACCCTGATGTTTTCCAGTGCCTGGTACTGTTGTGATATAAATTGCCATTAATTTTTTCCCAAGACACTCTTTGGGTTTTCTTAACCAACCACAGCGTTAACGAGCATTCGTGCTTCAGGCAGTTCCACTGGTCCATCTCTCACTTAATCTTTGCCTCCATTATGTTCTCAACTTCCACGGGTCTGAATGCCAGGAAAATCTCTCTCTGAGGGACACACATACCTTAGTCTCCATGCACAACGGCGAAGCAAACCAATTAGAGTTGCAGGCTTTATCAGTAGCGTTGATTTTGGCAGTTTTGTAGTTAAGAAAAAAACCCCACAAATAGCATTTCTCCAGTCCTGGTTTGTATCGTTTTGCATTTATCCATTTCTCGTCTGGACCACACTGCTGGGTTAGGCTACTTTCTCCTCTACCACTGCCCCATCCATCTTTTCAAGTGAGCGTTGTTTCTCCTACTTAAATCCTAGGATACCCACGGTTTGGTGATGGGGGCCTTCGTTGTTTTAAATGGGATAACCATCGCTGCCGGTCGTACCGTGCCGCACAGCCAAGGTATGGCAGTTGCCCCCGGATAACTTTCCACAAGCTGCAGGGCACGGCTGGGCTGCGGGTCTCAGCCTGGGACTCCCCGCGTTAGGGTTTGCCTGCGTGCATCTGTACTAAAAAGGCCCGTAAGTGAGGCAAGCTCTTAGTTAACCGGGTGGCAGAGATACTCTGGGAGGAAATAGCACAGAGTAAGTACAAAGCCTTGTGAAATTATTTGCTTATTTTTTTTTAATGTCCCTTGGGATCAAGAGTTTGGCTTTAGTGCCACAAGACTTTGGTCCCACATGTGGGCAGCTCTTTGAAGGCTCGGTGTGCACCTCGAGAACTACCAGTCCTCACCTGGAAAGAAACAGGAGGGCATTTCAACACACTTTGCTCAGGAAGACAATTCCCGATAGTGTCTTTCATAAAAGGAAACAATGGCAATTTATAAGGACAGTGCTGCAGATAAAGCAAAACCGAATACACATCGAAACTTACTTGAAAACAAACTTCAAAACCTACTGCTTGGTCTCAGCTTTCCCTTGAACGTGGGGAGAGCTGCTTTTCCTCGTATTTCACGTCTGTGTCATCCGACACAGGCCTCCGTGGGAACATCTGGGAAAGTACCCTTGGGCCCTGGGTACCAATGCCTTACTTTCAAAAGGGGCTGAAGTCCTTCGGGTTAGGCCAGCTGCGGGAACGCAGGGCAACGAAAGGTGCGGTTCCATCGCAGTGCCGACCTCCTTGTGCTTTGAGTCTGATGGGAGATTGAGCCCGGATCGGGAATACAGGCTCTTCTGCGACACATAGGGAAAGTCAGGCACAAGTTAAGGATCCTCAAGAAACCAGATAAGCAGAAAAACCACCTGAACTACAGGGGAGGAGAGGGGCTGTACAGGTAGGCGGTTGGTTTGGCCTGTGCTCGCGGGCACAGTGGTGGGCAGAGGGCCAGGCAGGAATTAGGCAGTGGCTTTCATGAAGTTAAAGTGAATCTATCGTCAGGGTGACATAACGAAGCAGGTAGGTGCTTTTTGCTGTGTCTGCTCTGTCCTTGGCAACACGATCCCAGGAATACCGGGATCCCGGGTACATGACATCCGTGCTACCGTCGGACGCCTGTTCTCAGGCAGCTTGAGCTGTGGCCAGATCCCATTTGCCCGCTAGGTTTTTTCTGCCTAGCATCACCATTGCAAGGACGGACTAGCTGGAGACGGGGGACCTATCCGTGCGGCAGATAAAACACGTTCTGCCGAGGCACTGTAAGCATCAGGGCCCTTTGAGGTTCACCCTGGCAACCCCAGTGCCTGCTCCCAAGCCCGGATTTACTGCTGCTGCCTTGTCTTGAGGTTCAGAGGCTGCAGACTTTTACAGTTCAATAGGAATTAGCTACCAAATATCTGGGGCCACTGAATCTACGGTACTTTGGAGAATGACACTCGGGTACAATTGAAGATGAGAGCTCTCATGTCATTTTAGGGTATCAGCTGCCTTAGCCATTTTGTTTATTTTATTGATTTTTTTTTAGAAGAGAGCACATGAATTAATTTTTTTGAATTATTCAAGTACATTTGGAAAACACTGGTGTGGTTTGTTTTTTTTTATTGGACAGCAGAGGAGAACATTTTAGTACTTTCACTCACTGGAGCTGTATGACAGTTTAAGGGGCACTAGCCTCCTTTAGACAATTTCCTTGCTGCTGCTGATAAGCAATGAAATGTTAAGCACAAAATTTGAAATAATTGCAAGAAAAGTGTGCATGCCTTGGATTCCTGTTCCTATTCATCCCTAGATGCCTTACTCCCTTCGTATTTGCAAGCAGTGTTTCGAGAGGGTCTGATACAACCTCTAGAATTATTTCAGATATTTTATTTCCATGAGCTTCCATAGATCTTCATATTTATCTTTCCTGTATCACTGAAAGGCATATGCGATTTTAATCAGAGGAGCTAATGATGAATTTAGGGGGGTTTATTGTGGTTAAAAAGTGTCCCATGCATCTGTTTCTCTCTCACGTGATGTTATGACTTAGGGGGTCTGCCATCTGTTTACTTCAATGTGGAACTAAGCATAAATACGTATGCAAATAGCCTTACATGTAAGGAACGCAAAATGACTTTATCTGACCTAAAATGTTTCTGGTCCTTTACAAGTTTGGGTTTTGCTCTAGATTAATTTTCATTTTCATGTGTGTTAGCTACTACATAAAAGCACGAACCCATAAAAACATGCCAAATGTGGTTTGCGCCTGGGGACACGTAGCAATCTTTGCTGCACTTAAAAAAAAAAAAAATTGCCCGTAGACACCAAAAATCTGCTGTGATTTCCCTTTGCTATATCAAAGGACATGCAATTGGTATACGTTCCGCAAAACCACGTTGCAGTATGTAGTTGTCAGATATGCAGAACTACAGATACTTTTGCTGGATGCACAAGTGACGCCTAAACATAGGGAGGAGAACGTTACATTCTATGTATTGCAAAGGCAAATATGCAGTGCTGTTTTAGAAGCAGCTTTTGTTAGGAGAATATTACCAATTTCTTAAACTGTGCTGTTGTCATTACTGTGAAGGTTTGTATCGTATCTTTAGAAAGGAGTAGAAAACCATTGTCAATAGATTCTCTCTGCTCCCTCCTCAGAAACATAAACAACATTATAACGTAATGTGTATAAGTGCCGGCCCGGCCTTAAACGGTGACAAATATAAAAAGAAACCCAACACGTGCATGGATGTGGAGCAGAAGAAATACAGAATTAGGAGCCAAATTCTGACTACAGGGGCAAGAGGTACGTGTAGCGCATACCCACACATCCAGGGTCGAGCACAGACACCCCGTGCAGCCAGACCTGTCTATCCCGATACGTGCTTATACCTTTATTTCCACGTCAGCTGCTTTCCTTCCCTGCACACACGTAGACAGCCGGCATAAGGTGAAAAGCTCTTGTGAAAGGCACTGGGGGAATCGGGGATCCGGTACGGAAGCCCGATGCAGTCCCTATGGGAAAACAGTTCTTCCCAGGGTGCTTGGGGAGCTGCAGAGAGGAGGTGCCTCCTGGGGGGGGAATGGGGGGTTTGCTTCAGCATAGCTCTGTGTTGAGTAACGGTTCATACAGAATGCTGTCCTACAGCTGCCATGAAAGAATTGATAGACGTTAAGTGTCTTTAGGTAGAGCTTGAATACTGGGCCAGATTCACCCGACAGCTTCGCCCTGACTCCGCTGATTGCAGCAGATTAACCCTTGCCTGCGTTAAGGCTGAAGGTAGGTCCTTTCAGCCATACATCGGGTGTGCACAGTAACGTGCAAAGAAAAAGAAATGGGCTTTAGAAAGCCAAAACATATGAACTGACGTGATCTCCAGTTTCTGGGTTGATCAATACAGCGCAGAGTGGCATTAGGGCAGCGGTCACACGTTTTTGGTCTGTTGACCGTGGCCAACCCTCACCATCACTCGTGGGCCAGCAAGCCCCAGCCGTTCAGCTTTGAATTGCAAACGCACCACGGCCGGTTTGGTTCTGCAGTCCCGTTGCAACGTCCTCGTTTCGGGACGTCGGGCAGCTCGGCCGAGTCTCTGCGGAGGAGAGCTTGGCTCGCGGGCTGCACAACGCCTTCGCTCCGGTGTGTTCCTGCAGGGGGTCCTGCCTGGGCGGCTGGTACCCGGGCGCCGGCCAGGGGAAGCGGCCGAGGGTCACCGCGCTTCTCCAGCTGGTGTTGCTGGAGACTGAGGTGCTTCGTCAGCAGTTCTGTCGCTTGAGCTCGGCTTGACCTGGGGTCTGTCCTACCTCTAGGATGGATTTTATTTTCTAAATTACGTGTTCCACTTCAGTCAAAAGTCATGGCTGTCATGCAGGAATCTTGTCACGAAATTTTTTGGCCTTTTGCAAATATTAGACTCGATTATGTAAGTTGTTCTGGTTTCATAATCTATGAATCCGTACATATATATATATATACACACGATTGCGCTTCTTGAGAAGGCAGCAGAAGCTGCTTTTCTTGTATTATATCTTCAGCTTGTATTTGCATCTTGCACTTAATCGTTACTGACTTAATACTAATGATGAGCAAAGTATATTTGATAAAGCCCAGAAAGAGCAACTGAGAATACGGCAATTTGGAATGCCTGCAAGCAGATTATATTTTTTTAAGTTATTGTTCTTACTCGGTTAGTTTACCCTATTTTTAGTTTACATCCGCCTCCCTGAGCCAGCAGAACGGTGGGAGAACAGGCTGGATTTTCTTTTGATACACGCGTTGATATTGGAACTGTTTGTGAAACCTTTACCTGGAGACACCCACCAGAAACATTCAGTTACAACTTAACTGCTCACAAATTTACCTGTTTGGGTCAAGGTTACTGAAGGTAATGCAGAAGACAACATGATTTTCATTGTTCACAATGTTCACTCCCTGAACCTCTAAGAGAAGACCTTGGCAGCCCTTAACATGGTCTTTCACTCACAAAGGGTGGTCATGCTTCAGAAACTCGGCGCGTATTTTCAGTTCCTTCTCAAGAGTTTTGATAGTGTTTTTCCCTTAAATGTTCCTTAAAACCGATGTCAGCGTCTCCTGCTCTGCAATTACTGTTTGCCAATATCAGGAGCAGGTTCCCAAAATAATCTTTCCTCATACGAGTAGATCTTACCCACGTGATTTGTTCCACTGAAATCAGTTACCTGTTTTAAATACTGCCCCTGAGATAAAAGGAGATTACCGCACCAGACCTCCCGCGGCATTTGCCTGCCACCTTACTTGAGAAGGTTTTATAAGGACGGGCCCAGCCTGCTCTGCCGGGTTCTGCCGTGGTTAAAGAGGTGATGGCCTTTGTCGATGGCCCAGTCTCAGATGATGATACAGCCGCTCTCTCTACCGAGGGGACAGCTTGTCTCTGTCATGTGGTGAGGGGGGTCGTGTAGCTGCGTGAACCAAAGGAAAAAAAAAAGGCAAAAAAAAAGGCAATCCCAGATTAGCTCCTTCCACGAGCACAAGCGGCACGCCGGGATGCTGTGGGCAGAGTGCCCGTGGCAGCGGTGCTGCGGCGTGGATGGGTCCGCATCTGCCCACTTGAAAAAAATATTTCCATCTTCCTTGCTGTTGTGTAGAAAAACGCAACCCAACGAGCAAACATACAGAAAACAAGCAAGCACCACCACAACTGGTTATTTCCTATTACTGGCTGTAGACAAAAAGAGAGGGTCTGGCGGTGCTTTTGCCCTGTTATCTCAGCGGTATGACTCCTCTTCCTCTACAAATCACCGACCGCTTTCCTTTTAATCCGCTGGAAACACAAACTCTGAATGTTTGCCCGCTGACTAGCAGCTAAGTTAAATGGCTACAGCCGCCGAAGGGACGTAAAGGGTCCCGGCTGCGGCACCAGCCCCAGCTGCCCACCACGCTGGGGTCGCCGGCTCATCGGGGGCGGTGGGGGGTTACGGAGACCTTACGGGGCAAACGGAGCTGCGAGGCGTTCCCTAGGAAGCCCCCCTTTACCTGCCTTCCCTCTTTTAACGTCCTCGAGCTTACTGAGCACCATTCAGTTATTCTGCAAGTTTGTGAGAATGCAAGTAAGACATTATACAAACTTGCGATAGAACGAATGGCTTCTGGTCGGCGAAGGTGACCAGATACGACGTTCTCGCGTACGTTCATTTTTAGGAAGTGAGTTTAATGATAACTGAATGCAGGGTCTTCATTCCCAGGAAAGAGGGCTTGCATTGCAAGAGTTTTTTAACATCTTCTGAAGTAAATATCGCTAACAAGTTCTAATATTACAATGACCTCTCCATTTATGACCTACAATAGGCTTTTCTCTAGCCACCACGTATTAACAATACAGTAGCGATGTGGCACGTCGACTGCTGAGATGAAAGCCAGGTCTCCCTGCTGACACCAGGTGTAAGGTGCTTATGTCACCAAAGGGAACCGCAAAGTGTGAGCACCACGTAAATAATTTTCTATTCCTATCTGTTAAAGCTCTAGAAACTGGAAGAGTTATCAGCCCGAACACTCTATAAACCACCTTGCAGTTAACAGAGAAGGGCAACAACAATAATCAAAGTTGTGGACCAGCTCTATACGAGGAACAAATAAATGAGGTAAAGCTCTTCAGCCTGGAAAGCGTGACTGGGGGGAGAAAAGAGAGAGGCAGGGAACAGGTGACCAGGGATGAATTTACTGAAGCTTCCAGTACAAGAGCATAAAGTAGTACAAGGAGGGGGCAGGTGCTGAACAAACAAAATGAGATAATTCATCTCTGAACTCGCCCTTAGGCTGTAGAGCACCCTGCTACGGGATGATGCAGATCTCCGAAGCTTACCTTGGCTGATTTGACGTGCTTGACTAATCACGAGATGTAAATGCCTAGAAAATAAGGAAGGCACAGATGAAGGGAAAAATCTGTCAGAGAAAGACAGAAGTGCGTTTGCACAAAGTCTTTCTCTAACCGTCTGATTATTGGCAAAACTATAGCGAACTTCTAAAAGTACTTTAATGGATTAACCAAAATGAAAAAGCTGCTATGTAAATTACTTGCTGTCTTCTCCCAAGTTTAGCGATTAGTGACAAGAAACTGGAAAGAGTACAAGTAATTATATACAAACTGAAAGAGGTTTGACAAATTATTTCTGGTTTTTAATCATTTCTTGAAATACTTTATCTTATGCTCTTATATACAAACCAAATGGTCTCACCTTATTTTACTCATGTTTTTGTTAAGCTCAGCAACGTTTTCTCTAGGCCAGACAAAACGAAATAGTACCGGATACTCAGTGGGAAGCTATTGCTGTATTTCCCTTGATCTGTCAGCACATGGTATTTACGCATTTCCCTACGTGGCTTTGATAGAATATTGCTGATTTTAATCTATTGTATTTAATGTATTTTCATATCCAGTGACTCAGAGGTCGCAGAGTAATGGGAATATTGACAGGTCTGGTTCGGAGCCCTTGGCCATAAAGTGAGCTTTGATGGTGAGCGTTTACAAAAGCTGGACCGACGGGAAGCTAATGGAGGTGGCTCTCCATTGAGCAGAGACCAAAAGAAGAACCTTGGTGTCGGAAAGGCGTTTACACGGGTGAAAAGCACCACCGTGTTTGCCTGGGGGGGGGGGGGGAAGATATCTTCCTGCAAACCAGGCCTATTTTCTTCAAATAATCTCCAAGGAAACAGCCTCTGCCAAGCTAGGATCTGATTACCAGTTGCAGGGCTCAGACCATAGCCATTATTGTTTTAACTTTTCTGCCTTCCTCTTTATCCCAGCGGGAGCCGGGCTGTATGGGCTGCCGTGTGACTTGACCTTGCTTGGAGATAACAAGGCAGGTTAGCACACAGCGATCGCAAAGCCAGGAGCAAAAAGACAGTATTTAGAAACTACAGGAAGGATCTGGCACGGTATGATTATGTGTAATGTGCTGCACTGTGCGGCGTGGGTGGCCCGACAAACAGTTCCCGTCCACAAAGCTCAGACAGAAACTTGGACTTGGTCATAGTTTCTCCATTTTTAACCTCCTCTGTGCAGAGATGCTGTGATTTTCATCACTGAGATACTAACGATGATGATTTCCTGCAGCATTTGAGATTATGAAAAAAAAGGCAAGAAAAATGGACGGGGGGAAAAAAAAGAAATCTACATAAAATTTTAGTGTTTTCAGTAAGGAAAATGAATAGTAAGTCAGCAGAAAGAGCTGGATATGAATCTTTAAGACTTTGACGGTGTTTTACTGCTGTCCTCTGAGCTTTCCATGCAGCAAGCCAGTGAGCCCAGAGGGCAGCAGCAATTAGGCATGACATGTCTGAAAGCGTCTCAGGAATGCTAAAGAAAAGAAATGCTCCGTGATTAAACATTCAGCATCTAAAAGCTGGAAAAAAAGTGTAAAGGGGAAGAGCGATGCTGTTGGGCCCAGCCATGGGTGCTCAGGCCGGTCGGTGCGTGTGCCGGCCGTACGTCACACGAGCGGTCACCGTCAGACCACAGCCCCAAGCTCACGACGGAGGAGGCAGAGCAAGCGATAGATTTCCTTCGGCTTGTCTCAACCACCACCTCACCTCACAAAAACAAAGCAGCCCAAAACTTAGCTATGATTTTGTGAAGATTTCAAGCCAAGAGCAGTAAAAGTGTGGTTTTTTCGTATCAGACCATATGGCAGATAATAAATATCTGAGGTTCTGATCGCTGATAACTTCCTACACACGCATGGGCACAAAATACAATTTCTGTAATCAAGCTGCCTGACAGATAAAGCCACGTCATTCTTCACTCATCCTCGCCCTCTCTCTCATACCTTTAGGGTACAACTCTTCAGGGCAAGCGCCCTGACCACAGCGAGAGCACTGGCGTGCGGTTGCCGCGTGTGTCAGACCAGGGACGGGCACTGCAGCCCAGGTCCCTGCGGTTAGCTGGGACTTCTGGTTGCACTCCTGCCTTTACTTTGAACGGCTCCTCAAAATTATACAGGTGTCTGATTAAAAACACAACAGAACAACCTGTAGTCCCAGTTATCTGTGCCGATCTCAGTGGAAGGAACTGGTGCTTGTGAAGAGGTGCCTCACTTGCAGCCTTCTAAATCCCAATTAGTTTTTTTTCCAGCTGTTATTTACAGCAGCAGAATACATTTTGCATCTTGGGCCTCTGGAGTCATTGAGACCAAACTGAGGATTAAAGCTGCTTGGGCCATCAAACCCGACTTTGTTCTGCAAACAGAAAAATTACGTACCTGCACCCACCTCAGAAGTGCTTGAGCTTCTCAACAGAGACAAAGAATTAGGTTGCATGATGTCTTTGGAAAGCTTTTTTTCCTCATCGTTTTACCTTGTGTGAATTGTGTATGCTCAGGGGTGACCAAAAAGTGAAAATCCCCGGAGAACAAACCCGCATTGCGCCTGGTTACAGCATCCTGCCACAGTTAAACGGTTCTTTTTGAACTGCTTGGCGGAAAAAACAAATTGACTTTCTCTGTGTTTTTTCCTCCTTCCAGACTCTGACGGCACCTGCTCCGTTTGCAGACGAAAGCAGCTGTCAGTGCCAAGCCCCCCACGAGAAGCTGACCATCGCACAGGCCCGCCGGGGAACGCCAGGTAGGTGCGGCGAGGTACGGGAGCGGGACGGCGGTGCCCCCGGAGCACCGGCTCGCCCTACCAACAGCTGCCAGGGCACGCGTCTGCCTTCACCGTGGGAGCGGAAAGGCCAGCCTGGTACCTGGTGCCGTCAGGTGAACCGGCAACTACGGGACCATCATCTTCTGGTAGGGAAACAGCAGGAGGAAACATTTCCAGGTGGAGTTTGAT
>NW_009614501.1:14281-14688 GCF_000690535.1 Cariama cristata | reverse complement strand
CCGGGAAACGGCGTCGCGTAGCGGCTGCCTCCTGGGTTCTCGTCCCGCGCTGCCTCTGCACGCTGCAAAACTCGTCCTTCACTGATGCTCTTGTGGATCGCATCACACCTTCAGTGGCCTGAAAGGCCCTTTGCAAAGAAACCGTGCCCAACTTCTTTATCTGGGCATTTGTGACCGGGCTGGGGAAATGGGATGATTTCACAGAAAACCCCACATACATACTTCAACCTCCCTAAATTCCAAGATATTATTTCAAACAAGCCTTTGTTTACTTATTGTAACGATTTAAAACAAGCTTTTAAAGTACGCACACTTTGCAGGGGTAAGCGGCAGCTTTCCAGTCAGCCCTGCGCGGACCCGCGGTCTCCCGACAGCCGAGACGGCTCGCAGCAGCTCCCCACCCCCCC
>NW_009614501.1:450-14219 GCF_000690535.1 Cariama cristata | reverse complement strand
GGAGCGGCGGCCGCCGCCGAAGGTGTCGTAGAGGGGGCAGGAGCTGTGAAGGTGATGGCGGGAGGACGGTGAGAAAAAGGCTCGTTAGAGAGACGAGCAGAGCTTGGGGAAGTATGAAAAGAGGGAAGGGGAAGGTTTACGTGGAAGAGGTAAGCCATGCATTTTTACAGCGGTAAGCTGTGGAAAAAAGACACAGACAAGAGGGGAGAAAAAGGGAGATGATAGGAAAAAAACAAGGAAAAAAAAATTGAAAAAATCCAGAAGGCAGAACCGACTAGAAAGGCAGAGAGAAAAAGAACAAGACATATGGTGGAACTCCGAATGAGGCAGGAAGATGACATTTTTGCTAAATTAGAATACGGGGATGATGGATGATAATAAACAGGCTAAGCCTGAGAGAAGAGAGCAGAGAGTACAAAGAACAAGTCAGGAGCAGGATAAAGCACCGCGAGTTCACCCGTGGTGCTTTTGTACATCAGAACTGGGGTAAATCTCCACAATCATCCGATCTGGGAACAAAAACCTGTCCAGCAGAATTAAGCGCAACTTGTTTTGGGTCTGAAAAAAAAAATCACTGTTGTGTTTCTTTCTCCACAGTTGACAGGCCGGTCAGAGTGTACGCAGACGGGATATTCGACCTCTTCCACTCTGGCCATGCTAGAGCTCTTATGCAAGCCAAAACTCTATTCCCAAATAGCTACTTGTTAGTAGGAGGTAAGATCAGAATTATTTATTGCGCTGGATTTTTGCTTCTGTGCTTCAGTATCAGAGTTATTGCTGTGCTCGTGCCCCCAGCTGTTTATACACTGTGACTTTGAATGCTGCTTTCGCTCTGCGGGCTTTCTATAGGCGATTTGCCTTGAATTACATCTTACAATTGCATCAATTAAAGTAAAAGTCAAATTCTGCCCTCAGCAGCACAGGCACAATTCCCATTCTAGTTAAAGCGGGTGCCTGCATGACTCTGAGCTTAGAATAGCTCCGTATGAATAATTTACCTTTTTCAGTTATTCACTCAAAATTGTTCAAAGATGGAGATGAGTGAATGAGCTCAACCGCTCATTTATTTCTGGCTCCTCGGTCCCTCCGCCAGGCAGGCACAGCCCCTGGCCCCCAGGTCAGTACTGTGTCCGCACACCCAGCCTTCAGCATCGGCGGAGAAGCTAAATCCAGCCCGCTATCGTTGGAGACCCAAATGTGGGTCACGATTTGAACGTAGTTTTCAGCTCACAAGTGTCCCTGGGCAGGTTACTTTCTTATCAGGTTTTGTTTGGGGTTTGTTGGGGTTTTTTTTGCTATGCATCTCTCCTTTTTTTGCCGTGGGGGTGGCTAAGAGCTGTTCGGCACCCGGTGGGTGCCCGGGGAGTCCCTGCAGAGCAGCTCGTCCCTGCCCAAGCCCCACGTTTCGGGGCCAGCTTCCCGCACCTTCGGAGGGGAGACAAGCCTCGCATAAACTTCTCACGGCAGCCTTCAGCCCCTCAAATGCTGACAGCGGTGATGGTAAAACGAAGGTGGATGCAACCTCCAGCCACTTCATAAGGAGCATTATTTTGCAGCTTTGTCCCAAAGGGGGGGAAGACCCAACCTAGAGGAAAAGCAAAAAAAAAAAAAAATAATCTCCTTATAAACACACTTTTTGGTTTTACTCTTAAGTTTAGGAATTGTGGCAATTCCCGTGGAGCTTCCTGGGCGGGAAAGGAGACGTCCCTTCGTTGTGAAGGAAACGTTTGGGACTGGTGCTTTCCCGCAGAGCCAGGTACCTTGCAGGAGAGGCAGGCGGAGGTGCCCGACTGTCGGGGGTTTTTCTTTTAAAAGCAAGCAAGGACGTTATGTAGGTTTTGTTGTTGCTTGTAAAAAGTGGGGGGTGTCCCAGATCAGGGAAGGAGCTCTGGGGCAAAAGCCTGGCTCCTTTGAAACTTATGGCATAGCTTCCCTTCGCCCTTATTTTTGGCGTGAAGGACAAAGCAGCCGGCACGCCTCAGCACCTTTTCCCAGCAAGGCATCGCGTTGTAGCGGGTTTAGAAAACGGGCCCCTTTCCACACCCACAGACAATTTGTGCTGCAAAAGCACCGGTGTCTTGGGTCTTTGTGGGCACCACAACCAACCCCTTCTATTTCTTCTTGTGAAGACAATTATTTGGAGCCAAGATTTTTTTTTAATAGACATTTATACCTTCCCAGATCGGTCGTTAGAGCAGGATGACAGAACCAAAAGGAAATATGGAGAGACTGTGTCTGCCCTGTACAAGAACAGTCATCAAAAAAGAAAATCGAACCTTTCTACAGAATTCAAGTAAAAATTATGATTTTCCAATAATTTTAGTAGACCCTTTCTTCCAGGAGAGGGTGGCTTTAAGGTGACATAAAGTCTGTAAATAAATATAAATACAATCTCGGAAGGGATCTTTCTACTGAAAATGCTTTGATCTCCGTTAATTTTTTTGTTAGCAGGCATCAAAAATGACATAATAGGGTAGAGTAGCATTTCGCTAGCTGAAATTCATACGTATATTATTATCTGGCTTTGAATTTTGCAGGAACTCCAGGGCTATCTAAGCCTTCCTACATTTTTCCCCACTTTAAAGGTCCCTAATGACCATCACAGCAAGAATATCCATTTTAGATCTCAAAAAAGACTGCATTTTTGCCAGCGCCTTGCCTGATAGGTTGATGTTTTCAAATTAGAACGAAGTAGGGCTGCTCTCACCCTTCCCTGCAGCACTAATAACGCTGCATTTATCATTTGTCAAGCACATTTACCATTTGTGCCGGTGTGGCAGAGAAGCGAGATCCAAGGGCACGGGTCTGACCCGGGGTGAAGGACAACCGCTGCGCCCAGCTCCAAGGGGGTGGCACGTTACTCCGTGGGGGGTGGCAAATGACTACCGTAGCCTTAACACTGGAGAGAGTTACCGTTGTGGGGACAGGTCAGGGTGTTTTACGCACTGTTATCTGGGTAGGAAGAGAATACCTGACTTTTATAGTCCTCCAGTAACACAGGTGTTGCTTCCCCTCATCTTAAAAGCAATGTGACAAAGTGTTGGTACATCCAGAGCTGAAGATGCGGGGTTTCTGGACTTTTAACTCTGCTCATTCCACTGGAGCATACAGCTTCGCCCAGTCCTTTCCACGGGGCTTCCTTCTGTGATTTCCCATTTGAGCACGGCACGAGCCTTCCTTCTCGTTCTGTGAACTCTGCTGAACTCAAAGCTAAACTCAGAGACCGATTCCTATAGAGTCTGCCATGACTTGTTTTCCATCGGTGTTTACTTAGGGAGAAACTGCTGTGATTTAGGGCTCTGTTGGCAAATTCATCACTTAGAGCGTTGTTTACCTCAGAACGAAAAGCGGGAAGAGGAGGCCCAGAGAGGCTGCGGGGTGTCTGTCTCTGGAACCTCAGCAGGATGTGGCCCTCGGCACCCTGAGCACCCTGCTGCAGTTGACCCCGCTGCGAGGAGGGGGTTGGATCGGGTGATGTCCAGTGGTGCCTTCCCACCTCCACCATTCTGTGGTACAGGCAGCTTGCGAGCACTCTGTGATTGCCGACACTGCCCTTTTTGATCGTTTTTAAAGTGTGGGCCATCACCCCTGAAATTTCACAGCCCCTGAAATCCCCACTCAGAGTGGGACTGGGTTGCCTGAACACGTGCATACCGTCCCACCGGAGATGGCCCGGGCTCTGGCTGCAGCTCCAGAAAGGGAAGGATCCGCCGAGGTCTGTGGTTGTACCTGCCAACCCTCAGCAGAACTCTCGGATGCCCTGGAGCACCCCAACATTAGCTAAGCTGATAACTAAGTGCTTAATGGAATTATCAGGAAATAATCAACTGCTGGTCATGCTAATTCTGCTGAGTGTGGAGCCATTGTCTTGATACTTCCATATTTTAGTTTGCAGTGATGATTTAACTCATAAATTCAAAGGCTTCACTGTGATGAACGAAACTGAGCGATACGAAGCCCTCAGACACTGTCGTTACGTGGATGAGGTCATCCGAGATGCACCCTGGACACTGACACCCGAGTTCCTGGAAAAACATAAGGTACGCTTCTCCCTTTATCCCTCCCTTCCCCTTTGCAGACTGGCAGTTGAGAATAAACAGCAAGTCTGTGAAATTCTATTAGCTGGAGCAAATGATTTAGTTCAGTTAATTCCAGTCACTGAAGTTAGGTACACAGCACTGCTTGCCTCCATCCTTGTCAGAAAATGTGGTATTTGTCTTGCCTTTTTTTCTCAATATGCTGGGATGATTTCTGTAGTGGGATTATGGAATGGCAAAACAACACTGAAGAATTATTCCCCAATTGACTTTCAGAAAAGGAGATCATGAACCAGGAGAGTTATCACGTACTGACTAAAGTCCCGTTAAAGCCCTGAGTTAAAGGCTCCTTTCTTACTAACGTCAACAGGTGCAGTAATTGGCCAGAAACACCTAAAAATGTCACGTGCCCTCTAAAAGGCAGGACAGAATTTCTTACATGCTCTTGCCTGCCTTGCAATATGTATGAATCTTAACAAAAGCATCATTAACTAGGATGTAATTTAGGGTCCACATCCGTGGGTGACGAAAGGACGGCGTGACAGGACGAGGTACACACGCATATAGGCACAGCCTGGAGGAGGCAGACTCAGTAATCCTGCCTCCGTGGGTTTGAACGCCAAGGCTTTGCCACTTGACTTACCTCCTCCAGTAGCAATAAAAGCAGGAACGGGTGTCCTAGGTTTTCTGCAGAATATCGCACACCGCCAGCGCCCTGCGTTAATGGCAGTGCTTCTGGAGACGAGCTTTCTGCTCTTTCATAACTGATGATACAACACAGCAGTGGTAGGCCTCAACCTAGTGCAATGTTCTAGGTGATGGCTTTAGGATGAGAATGCCAAAAGCAAGTCAGCAGAAGTCGAGAAAAGAGATGATCCTCCACAACGACCCCCCACTGAACCAAAATTCAGTGATGGTGGCATGTCATTCTTCTTCTCTTCACTGGCAGATTGACTTTGTAGCCCACGACGACATCCCGTACTCCTCCGCTGGCTCGGATGATGTATACAAACACATAAAGGAGGCAGGTAAGGGCAACTTTACATTTTTAGCACCTTCCTTTCCAGCCTCAGCTCAAATGCTTTTACTGCCTTTAGGCCACCACTGCTGGGAGAGCGGCAGCAGAGAGAACACCTCGTTCTCTTGCACCTAACGGTAGGTTCTGCTGACTTCAGCAGAAAGATTCACCTTGTAAAGCCACAAAGGATGTCCTTGGCTGAATTCCTGCCATAACCCCCAGGAAACCATTCAGGTCTGTCACGAGAGAGCCCCATCCGGGTTTTTAAAACAATTTTAGAGTGCTCGATTAAGAGCTTTGAATGGATGAAAATGAGTTTAGTTCCCGCAGCAGCCCAGCCGCCTTCAGTCGTTGGTTGATAACCGCAAACCGATGACCCTTGGGACAGCCCCGTCCTGAACAGGGGCAAGCGCAGGCAGCCCTCGGGAGTCCTTGGGATCCACTCCTGATTTGCACCAAGGGTTCTTTTCACTACACTGGCAGAGGGTTTAAATCGGTACCGCAGTAATTCATTTGCCGTGACCATTTAGCAGCTTGGTTGACTACCATATTGCATTGAACATGAACACGCCGTAGTCACCAGGAGTTTGTATCTCTTCAGTTCAAGGAAGCTGAAGTAAATCCGAGGAGATGCTGTTAAGCCACTGTTTGCCAGCAGCGGCTATCCTAACGCAGTGAACGGTGCGGGAGGGAACCGATCATCCCTTTCTTCTTCGGCTCCCTGAGGTCCTGCTTTGGACCCTGGCAAATCCATCCTTTTCATGGTCTACACAAACACATATATTGGAGGCTTAAAAATTTTCCAGAGCAAATCTGCCTGATGGTAGTTTGTCGTGCAAAGTGACCTTCTCAAGCTATACAATGACAGCAGCAGACCAGGTATTGACCTGAGCTGAAAGAATAAGCTTTTTATAGCAGCAGTTCTTGATCTTTCTGCCCTTGCAAACCTCGCTGTGGTGCCAGACCGACAACCCTCCTTTGGGAACTGCTGTTCCACAGTTTCGGAGCCAGCAGCAGCTGACTTCACTGGGCGATGGATCAAAGGTAGCTCTGGTAAGGACAGGTCACCCAGGGACATCCAGCACACGTGCTGGACAGGCAGCTAGTTTGCTTTTCTTCTGTAAGGTGCTGAGCACACAGGACAACATGAGGGGAGCCCTCGGTGTCACGGCATCGTTACCAGAGCGAGCCGGAGGGTGCCCAAACCTGGCACAGCCTCCTCTGCTGTTGTTGGGCACGGGGGCAGCGCGCATGCGTCCCCACGAGAAATTCAAACTTTGCAGAACAGAGCATGGACTTGCAGCTTCAGGGACTCCTGGTCTGTCCTGTGTCCATCACTGCGAGACGCTGGAGAAGCGACTTCATCCTTGTACGGCTGAATTTTGTTAGGTATAAACTGGGAATAACGCTACCTCATTTGTGAAGGGTTTGGAGGTCTAGTGCTGTAATAGTCCTAACGCTCCAGAACAGCATTATTACAATAGTGAATCTCCTCTTTCTCCGAGGGGTTTTGTTTTAAATAGACCGGTGCTGCGGATGCATTTGTGCATTTTCCTTAGTTCCAGTACTGCCGTTGTCCCACATCAGGTTGGGGAGCAGAGAAGCAGACGGGAACTGAGGAGCCCCTTGCGTAGATTCCCAAGGGCTCCCGTTTCCCACTCCCTTCCGTGGGTGCGAGGGCACACGGACGACGCTGAGCTGGGCGCCGCTGCGCTGGCTCTGCACTTCTGGAGCAATTAGTTTGGAAAGCGTGAGTCAGTCCAACACACGACGTGTGTGACCACAAAATCAGTGACTAAAGGTAACATTCTCGTACGTGGGTTCGTGCATCTACTTGACAACAATTCCGCTTTTGGCTTGGCAAGGGTAGGGTTTGGGTGTTGTTCAGGTATTCTGGTAGCTCCGATCTGTAAAGGCTTCTGCCTCAAAGTGGGTTTCACTGCCTCCAGAAATACCTTCCTGAGTGACTGCTGCAAGCCTGAAAAGCACGATCAGGGAAACCTCTCTGCTCGTGATTACAGCAATCTATTTTTTTAGCAAAGTATTAGTTAGAGATCAGAAAGAAAAAATATCACATAGCATTTAGTCACAAGAAGCTGCTAAGCTGCTTGATCCCTTCTCCAGATCTTTTTCTAACCCTGTGAAATTAGCTAGCAACGCCTGCCTCCTTCAAGGGAGCGTGGCAGGATTAATTTGCCCGTAGCCCCAGCCCCCTTTCAGGACAGAGCACCCCTGTTTTTGCAAAACCGCACAGCTCTGTCAGCAGCAGCCTGATGCTGCAGTGACGTGTAAGGGAGAGCAGTAATTTTTCGTAGCCCCAGATAACCAGCGAACCAAGGTGTGCCGGTGCTCTGCTGTTGCTGCCTTTGTGACTTGCATTGACTGCTCCAGTGATCCTGTCTTGATGAGGAGCAATTAAAAAGCAATACAGACACCTCAGCCGCGTCGAGGAAAACACAAGCAGTATTAGTGGATGGCCAGTGTTCTTAGGGACTGCTCTGTCGGAGCAGGGAGCGCGGCCGGGTGGACTTGAAACAGGGGCTCGGGAGACCGATACCCTCCATCCCCGCGGTACGGCCACGTTCGTTCACGCCACCATTACACCTCGCCTTCCTCTTACAACCTACCGGCACCTCCAGGGTGTTCTCCCGTTGCTGTAACGCGTCTTTTACGTGGAGGCATGTCCCGGCTTTGGCCAAGGCCAGAACCTGCTCTGGTTTACTCAGCAGCACAAAGACCATCAGATGGAGAGCAGAAATACACGGGGGAGCAGCAAACGGCCTTTCCATAGCAGGAGTGGAAGCCAACCCCCCGGCTCCTTTGTGTGACATTGAATAAGGGCTGCGCGCTGGGAAGAGCCACTGGGTGAGCTGCCCCCACGGCGAGGTTTGGCCTTGCTGGCCGGGGAGCCCCCACCCATCTCAGAAGAGGGCAAGTTTTAGCCTTTCCGAAGCCTTGAGGAAAAGCGAACGGTATAGCGACCTAGTGCCTTCCCTAAGCTCACGCGGGAACGACAGGGAAGAACTAGGAATAGGACAGGCAGAATTGCCAGTCCCTTACCTTTGGTCAGGCGTTTTAGTGGTCATCCTTGGCTAACTGCCGCAGTGCCCGGGCCCGCCGTGCTTTCTCAGCGGGCTTGCTTTTCCCACTTTGCTCAGGTATGTTCATACCAACGCAGAGGACCGAAGGTATCTCCACATCGGATATCATCACAAGGATCGTCCGGGACTACGACGTGTACGCCCGGCGCAACCTCCAACGAGGATACACCGCCAAAGAGCTGAATGTTAGTTTTATAAACGTAAGTACGCCGATCCGCATTTGCTTCTGCAGCACTCTCTCCTAGGACCCGGAATGGGGAGTAAAGGCTAAGACAGGATACCTTCCTCCCGCTGCTTTTAAAACAGCTGGAAAAATTAGAAAGAAACTGGTAAGCTGAGGGTAGTTTTAATTGCCACTGTTAATTAGCAGCTTCATTTCCATCTTATGCTTTCACATTTGTAACCAAGCTGCTGCTGCCCCGTCCTCCTTGAGCTGTGGGTGACTGGCGGGGGGGAAGGAGCCCGCCCCCACCGCAGGCTTCCCCCCGCTCGCCCAAAACACCGCTTCTTCCCTTAGTCCCCTGGTGGGGAGGCAGCGCAGAGAGCAAGGACTTCGATAGCCAGCCTTCCTCTACGACGTGACAAAAACCCCCAACTGCTGAGCAGTGAGGTTACTCGAGGAAGCTAAGATGGTTTTTAAAGGCAAGGAGGTGCGTTAGGAAGCTGGTACATAGGTGATGCTGACGAGGCCAGAAGCCACAAGAGGTAGGGCAAGGGTGCGCTGGAAGGATGGCTCGGCTTCCTCGGCTCCCACCCACGGAACTGCGCCCTACCCTCCAGCGAGGAGTAAACGCTTAACAGGAATCAGAGTTTACCTGCCTTCGTTTTCTGTTTCGAGTCTGAAGGCCTCGAGCTACCCCAGGTAACCGAGGTCTTCCTTGGGACTGGGCTGGCTCCCCGCGGGACTTCCCCCCCTCCTTCCCTGGCGCTGGGAAACCCCCTCGCAAGGGACTGAATTGTGTCATGTCCCCAGGGTTTTGCCTACTTGTGTCTTATGTTGAAGTCTGGCAGGTAAATCGCAGATCACAGGGCATAAATATTTATTTTACCGTGCTTTTTTTTCCCCCCAGTTTTCTACACCTCAAAAAAAAATCCAGCTTGTAAGTACTCCACCCAGAAGGATCACTATTGCAAATACCCGGGTCATTCGGGCACGCTGGGTGCCGTGGGGGTTCCCAAACTTGTCCTTTAGCAGCTCTGAGGTTAAGGCACTGTTCCCTAAGGTGTGCTTCCCCAGTCTCGGACACTGATGTATCCTGAGGTCCCTCCCGGCGTTTGGCTATTTGGTGTAGAGTAATTTAAATGCAGCAATACTGATTTGCACCCGAGACTGTTTCTCAAAATCAAACGTAGAGGACAATATCCTGAGGTCCCTCCCGGCGTTTGGCTATTTGGTGTAGAGTAATTTAAACGCAGCAATACTGATTTGCACCGGAGATTGTTTGTTTCTCAAAATTAAATGTAGAGGACATCCTATTTTAGAAGCTCAGGTATTTTAGAAGCTTGGCCTGAGGAGAGCTCCCTAACGTTACCTTCTCCGTCCCTCTCTTCTCCTGCGTGAGTCGGCAATTCGGAGTGGGTTCTCTCCCCTCTGAAGCCCCACGGCAGCAGCCTGCGCCCAGGGCTGCTGCAGCCGGAAGGTTCTGCCTCGGCCAGGGCTGGAGGTGAAGGGAGCTCTGCAGAAACCCAGCCAAAGGGACCTTCTGCTCCAGTGAACATCCTGGCCGGCAAGTCAGCAGCAGCGGGCTGCGTTTGCTAGGAAACCCCGGGAGATTTGCCTTGTGCTTACTGCTACTGTTCATTTCGCACTTGTATCCTGCACAATACTCGTACAATTTTCCAAGTGCATTTGGTTTGAAAGTACGGAAAGATTCAAGTAGTGGATTAGACACAGTAATCACATGAGACAGTCTTCTCAATACGTACCTTCTGCGCTTCGTTCCACAAACGTTAAATTTGCATTTGTAACAGTAACGTGGGAATAGTTAACCAAGGCCATATGTATTAAGATACACTAATGCAATTTTTCTCTTCTCAACTGTCAGCGGCTAATTATTTCCAAGTCCCTATATATTAATTTCTGTCCATGCTTTTAAAACAGGAGAAGAAATACCGCTTTCAAAACCAAGTGGACAAAATGAAAGAAAAAGTCAAGAATGTGGAGGAGAAATCAAAAGAATTTGTTTACAAGGTGGAAGAGAAGAGCCATGACCTCATTCAGAAATGGGAAGAAAAGTCCAGGGAATTTATTGGCAACTTTTTAGAGCTGTTTGGACCCGACGGAGCCTGGGTAGGTATTCTGCCATCCCAGGAAGTCTGAGCGGTTTTTATTTCTCCTCTGTAACAGATCAAGAGCAGATTCTTTTGCTGCAGTCTTTGTTTTGAAAGCCAGCATGGCAGGATAACACCAGACCTGCTTGCTGAATCCAATAACGCTTGCCAATACTGCAGCGGGAGGATTTGCCACTTCTGGCCGTTGCTTCTTTGGGATCATTTCTGTCGTTTGCGAAGGGGTGCTGCTGAAGGGGACACTGCATTGAGTAGAGCTGCCTCACAGCAACAGGCGAGCAAACGGGCTGATCCAGCCTGTTCTCCCCAGCAGCGTGCATGGGAGCACAGGGGCGTCGGGGGGGAATTACACGGGGGCGGTGGTGAGGGAAACGGGACCGTGGAAGAGTTTTTCCGTAGTTCTCCTCGCGCTCTGTGCTCAGCAGTAGACGATGACGATTTTCTAACTTGAAGAACTACCGATCTGAAGTTCCAAGAAATGACTGTACACGTGGAGCGGGCAGGCTCATCTAACGGGCTGCAGGCAGGCTCGGGTGGAACTGAAGCACTTCCCACGCTCTCCTCCGTACGTGCCGGCCCCACAGAGCCCGTTTACCGCAGGGCCTTGGGAGGGCATCAGCATCCTTCTGGGGAGAAACCCCAGGGCCTTCCCTGCTCAAACCAGTCATGCGCCGAGCGAGGGGCGAGTTGGTGACACCGCAGAGCCCCAAAAGAGCCCTGGCTCCCATCTTTCCGTTCTGATCGCTTGCCAAACCTTGAGAAGCTTTGTTTTCTTGCACTACTTCCCGTGGCTACACTGAAACCAGTAGCAAAGCTCAATTTGAATGTAGAATTGATCATTCGTTTGAACAGACCTTCCTAGACCGTCCTGTTGGGAGTCGGTCCTTCTCCAAAGAGCTCCGCACGGAGCCGCGTGCTGCTGAAAGCCCAGACCCGCCAGCACAGGCATCGTCTTGTCCCGGACGTGCTGCTCCCGCTGCAAGCTCCGAACGAAGCTTTGGCTGGGTTGGAGGGCAGGCACGGAGGAGAGCCGCAAGCAGTGCAGGGGGAACCGCGGGGAGCGGAGTAAGAGGTAACAAACAATGCCACCAGACAGCAGCATGCCTCAGAGGTACAGAGCCGGCACTCGGGCAGCTCCCTCCTCACCTGAAAGCAAACCCTTTGCAAGGGGCCTGTGCAAGGCTCTAACGGCTCACGGATTACAGATTGAGGCAAAACGTCAGTAGAGGCAGCAAGCCGAAAAAAAAAAAAAAGAGTTTAGGACTAGCATGAAGCAGACACTATTGGAATATTTTTACAGAACCAACACACAAGTAATGTTCTCTCAGGTCACTCTTATCAGTTCATACCTGAACAACTTCCCATCACGACAGGGACCTTCTGTTGAGAGGATCTCAGCAGAGTTTTTGTTCATAAACGAACCCTCAGGAAGAGCCACCGAGCCCCGGTGAACGAAGTAGCCCCCATCAGAGCCGCCTCACCGCTCCGTGCCGCCAAAGCACGCAGCACCTGCCTCCTGCTGGAGTTCTCATCTTTTCTCTACCATGACTTCCCGTGTTGATTACCGCTCAAGTTGAGAAAAGCCTAAAATTGGGCTGTGAAGGCTTCAGAACCGAGACTGCATCTTTGTAATCTCCTTCCAGCTACGTCAGTCCCGTGCAAAGGCAGGTGCTCTCTGAGTAACGCCGGTCCCAGCCGTATAAACCAATAGCTTATTTAGCAATTTGTTCATTGACGGTGCCGCCTTCCTTGGGGAGGGGACGAGGGTAACTCTTCTGACGAAAAGCCCAGGTTTACCTGCGTCGAGCACAACCACACGGAGCTTCCTCTGTAAGTTGTGCTCCAGAGAGCCTGGCGAGCGTTCCCCACGCGGGATGGTCCTGCGGGCGTAGGTGCTGCGTACATAAAACTCAGGCTAACGGAGCACGTGAAACCCACGGGAGGTGAGAGGAGTTGGGCTGTGCAGAGAGAGGGAAAGGAATTTAAAAGCCTTGATCCCATTCCCTGGCTCGCCCCACTCGACACTGCACACCCATGGCATTTTTAAAAGCCCTGCGCTGATAAAACATTTTACCAACTTCGATTAGAGAGAAGCTGCTCTGCCGAGGGCTTTGTGGAGCTGGGGGTCGCCTCCTGTTTCCCACGTTCGCGTCTGAGCACAGAGCAGGAGATGTGGTGCGGTCAGAGACCTTCGCCAGGACGGAGAGTGGGAAAAGCGTCGGCGACAGCGAGCCGAGGGGTGCTGGGGCCCCCGCAAAATCAGTCAGAGCCCTGGCAACAGGAAAGACTTTTAAAATAACGGTAACTTGCTATTAGTGTCAAAACTCTTATGGACGTTAATTTGCCTTATCACTGCTAGTTACATGTTGCTTTTAATGTTGACATTAAAAGTACAGGAACCGTTATGGGCATGCCGGATTCCTAGATCAGTAATTTGCATGCCATTAATATGCTATTATTTCAGAAATAATTATTACAATATGCTTTATGCTAGCATCAATTTTCTAAAAGTAAGGGCCACGTAACCCACCAAAAAAATGCCCGCTTGTGAAGAAGGTCAAAATGTCAGTTTTCAAACGTCGAGAGGTCCAGAATTCAGTGGCAGTTTTGCCCACCTGTGCCATCCCCACATGTATTTTTTTTTTTGTGAGAGAGTCGCAGAGGGGTCAGAAACAACAATTAACGTGGCTCAGAGCTTTTGTTGCGGCACGGGCGAGGACCCCGGCACAGCCCGCCCCAGAACCGGCGGGGTCCATCGCACCTCCTCTCCGAGCCGTACCAGCAGGCAGCTGCGCTTCAGGGCAGGGGAGAGAAAGCCAAGCTGACAGGGCAGGGTTTCCGTGCCGGTCTCCCCCAGGAGCATCCCTGCCAAGGGCCGGCTTCCCTCGACTCGGTGCGCAGAGGGAGTCAGGGATGGGAAACGGCTGCATCCCCCCAGACATCAGCGGGGGCTCAGATGAATCTTCTAGATGGCAACTAGACCCCAGGGACGGTGCTCAGGCCACAGCGTGTGTCCGTAGCCTGGCCCTGAGCACGGCCTCGAAGGAATCCGCAGCTCAAAAGCAGCAGTCCTCCGTAACGCCGAGCTGGCACTGGTCAAAAGCAGCAGTCCTCCGTAACGCCCAGCTGGCACTGGTTTTGTAAAGCAACGGAGCACCAACGTGCAGGCAATAAAATTCAGAAATAGGCAAAGTATTTTTGCCCAGTAGCGAATTTGCCAAAAGCAAAGTGTTACCTCCTTAAACTGGTTGGATGTGCCTGAACTCGCTTCGGCCAAGACTTTGAAATTATTTTCCCACCCGCGGTAAGGGTCCAGAGAACGTG
>NW_009614501.1:0-236 GCF_000690535.1 Cariama cristata | reverse complement strand
CCCTCCTGCAGCAGCCTTGGCTTTAGCCATCAGCCCAGGGGCTAAAGCCCCAGTGCAGGAGGCAACGGGGACGGGACGGGCACTTACCCTGCTGAAGGTGCGAGGGCAGCAGCTCCTTCAGGCCCCAAACCCTCTGCTGAAGCAGGGATGGGGAAGCAGGCGTCCTACGGCCTGGCTGAGGGCCGTTGCAGGAAGGTGGGATTCTCCTTTCCATCCCTGGCCCGTGCGGCCCAAGG
>NW_009614500.1:0-15482 GCF_000690535.1 Cariama cristata | reverse complement strand
TCTGTTTCAGCCAAACCAGGACACTTGCTAAAATGGATTGACTACAGTTAGAGGTACACTAAGAATACCAGATTGAAAATGTTAGCCAAAGCCTTTGAAAGCAAAGCTGCAATCAGAAAGAAGTGTTATTTTTATTAAGTTAAGTAGAAATGAGCAAAATGCAAAAACTTAATCCTGCCTGGCCTTCCTCAGAATTCCATACTATGTGCCTGTTGACGCTATCCTGACTTGTGAAGGGTTTCATCATCATTGCCAAAAACATCCCTATAGCCATTTATTTTGGCTGATGTAACAATTCTTACCATATTTAGAGGGAAGTTTCAAGGTGGTAGATATCAATTATTTATGAACCAGTTTCAGTAGGTCATTATTCATGGGAGTAACTGAACTGTCTTTGACAGTGCAACTTGCTTCAGTAATTACAAGTAAAGAGTTCACAGCCCGATCCATAGTTTATAATCCACTTAATACGAAGAAAGAGCAATCTAATAAACCTTATTCTTGTCATTTCATATTCCGCATAGGTTGCACCTAACATGTATGTTTGCTATACTCCTGAAACTACAGCTTATTATTAGTATTAGTGAACTTTTTCATTGATATTTCTTTTTCTGACATGTATATATAAATCACAAATCCAGAACACAACAGAGATATAAGTTTTTTTCTAGAGTCACTTCCCACTATCACAAGAAGCAAACCAAACACTATAAAAATTGAAATGGTAACATAACTTCCTGTGGTCATCTACTGCAGACAATTTCCTTAACATGTTTCATCCCACCTTTGCAAAAATAAAAGTTCCTTTGGCATAATGGTGAATACATACATCCTGTATTCTGCTTTATTAAGTATGACAGAGTTTTAAAACACGTAGGAAAATTATATTCATAACATCCAAGAGAGTCCTATTCTTTTACATTTTGACTTTTTACAGAATGCCATGAATATTTTTTTTCCGCCCTGACTTTAGCAATTGCAGAGTTTCTGCAGGGTTTAAGAATTCTCTTTGGTATAAAAAGGAAGCAGTGGGTTTTACTTTTGACCCACACGGATTTTCTGCGCAGAGAAGTGAATATGTGCTGAAGCAGTGTGTCAATGGCTTCAAATACTGCAGTGGGGTTTGCTATAAAATGGGAGGGGCAGAGGGGGGGTGGTAATTGAAAAGATCCCAGAAGGAAGAAGTCCTATTCACAAGTGCTTGAAATTCATCAGAACGAAAAAGCAGAATTGGTGTGCAGGTGACAAGAGAGACAGAAAAAGTCACACGCCAACTCTAGGACATGAACAGAGCAGCTTGAAAGCTCTCACTGTCACCTACCTGGAGAGTTCTTAAAGACACATTCATGGCTTGTTATGCCACGTTCATGGCAGAAGAGCTGGAGGGAGGAAAAAGAAAAGGCTGAAGCTTCAGGGTTAAAAATTTCTCTGAAAATCTTTCCCCTCTTGACTACTATTGAATAGAAAAACTGGGTTTTATGAGGAAAATGAGAAATACAGTCTATGTTAGCATGTATATACATAATATATGTATATACAAAGACACACACATATATATACATACACACATACATATATAGCTATACATGCATAAACATGTATGTTCATTTACATATATATACACTATGCAGATGTTTTAATGTAAGTGAATATTAATTTATTTTTTTATTTTCTTAAGACAGATCACCTTGCATTTCCCCCTTAGGTTCTAGAATGGTTTCTGTACATGTCTTCTTGGGACCCCATCTCTGGCAGATATCCATAATTGCATCAACCTCCATTAAAGAGTTATTAAACTGACCAGAACGTTCTAGGATTAATGTATAATCATGACTGTATGTAGAATTTAAACCAAAAGTTGATTGATGTGCTTACGTGCAGGATGGTGAAGTCAATGGGGCCTTTCATTGGCAATCAAGTATGTCTTGGAGCCCGCTTACTTAAGTAAGATAACAAATTGAGGATATATCCCACAAAACTTGCATGAGAGGAAAGGGAAAAAATGAGTAGTCCCAGCCCATGAATTCACACTTCTATGACCCACCATGCTCCCTAAACTGTAAGACAGTACAGAAATTGTATCGTATCTGTGATAATTGATATTACTGTAAATTTACAGTACAGGTTACTTTCAGTCAGAGTATCTTTTCTACCCAGAAGTGTTTATTTGCTTTCTATTGATGATATTGTAGCAGGTAAAATGGTCTAAAGATATCAGCGAGGCAAAGTTTACCCGGAGTGGAAATATCTTTCTTTGGATCAGTTGAATAAAGAAATTTTGAGATATCAAGAAGAGGTTCTGTACCTAAAAGCTTCTGTGTTTTTGTCAGTTACCTCAACCAATCTAACTAAAAATGTTACTCCTGTTTTCAAATTTTGCCTTGATCTGGTTAATGGATTGTTTACCAAAGACAAATCCAATTTTCCTCTGCAGGTGGGAAGAGCAGCCTGTCATTGGAAAGGAAGCTGAGTCCACAGGAAGGGAGTAAAGAATTCAGAGAGCCCCTGGTGGGACCCAGGCCCACGCACAAGCTGCAGGGAACACCTGTCTGGGCCCTCCTCCAGCTCTGGCCAGCTGATGCTCAAATGGGGCTTGGGCAACAACTGTGGGAAATAAATTAGTTCTCTCTAGTTTCATTCTGCCTTTGTAGGGAGGATGTCAAAATTCTCACAGGGCCTGGAGAGGGCTGTGAAGATGTTAAGGTATCCAGCCTAAACAATCAATCTAATCTAATGAACTCCCAGTACTAATACAGGCTGGGGGATGAAGGGATTGAGAGCAGTCCCGCAGAGAAGGATTTGGGGATACAAGTGGATGAAAAGCTGGACATGAGCTGACAATGTGCACTCACAGCCCAGAAAGGCACCGCAACCTGGGCTGCATCAAAAGCAGTGTGACCAGTAGGTCGAGGGAGGTGATTCTCACCCTCCACTCTGCTCTTGTGACATCCCCCCTGCAGTACTGCCTTCAGCTCTGGGGCCTCCAACACAAGGACACGGACTTGTTGGAGAGAGTCCTGAGGAGAGACACAAAAACGATCAGAGGAATGGAACATCTTTCCCATGAGGAAAGGCTGAGAGAGTTGGAGTTGTTTATCCTGGAGAACAGAAGGCTCCTGGGACACCTTGTTGTGGCCTTTCACTACTTAAAGGGGGCTTATAAGAAAGATGGGGACAGATTTTTTAGAAGGGCCTGTAGCGATAGGACAAAGGGTAATAAACTAAAAGAGGGTAGATTCAGACTAGATATAAGGAAAAATTTTTTACAATGAGGGTGGTGAAACACTGGAACAGAATGCCCAGAGAGGTGGTAGATGATTCCCCATCCCTCGAAACATTCAAGGTCAGGTTGGATTGTGCTTTGAGAATCTGATGTAGTTGAAGATGTCCGTGCTCATTACAGGGTAGTTGGACTAGATGAACTTTAAAGGTCCCTTCCAACCCAATCCATTCTATTATTCTATGATTCTATATGAGAGAAGGCTCTGACAAGTCAAATCTCAGCTAAATTTCTTTCTTGTGAACATATCTTTGTCTAGGATAAGAACTAGTGGGTGTGAGGAATGGACCATACCTGCCAGTCTACCCAATTGAACGTGAACATTGATCAAATGAGACCCTGTCTGTTAGCTGAGTTCTCTTGCATTGTAGAAGAAAGAAATTTGTCTCCTTTTCTTGATCCCACTTGTTTTCTCCAGTTTCTGATCATTGAGTAGTATTTCTCAGCTTCTTCCTCATTTATGAGAGTCGGCGGGACAAATGGCTTCTTGGTAAATGATCTCTTTGACACTACGTTTTGCAGTGCAGTTATTACATTATCTCTGCCTTTTTCCTTATGTGAGCACCTCAGTTAATTCAGGAGTGACTCATTAACAGTTATCCATTGTTAAATGTACCTTTCAAACTCAGAATGATCTCCATTGTTTTCAGTTAAACAATTTGTCATACAAGTCAGGTAATGTGCATAAAAGTGTACTGTTAAACTCTACCGAGGGGCTGCTCTGGCGCATCTAAGCAGAATGTGTTCAAATGAATGAATTAATCAGGGCTTCCATTTCTATCTGCTCTAATTTCCCTCCATAAATCATCTTCACTTATTACCTCCTTAATTGCCAGCTATGACCTCGTGTTTTGTAACCTTTTCTTTTATCTCCTTATAACCCTAAATGATTTGCACATATCATCTTTAATTGACACCTCAGTGTGACATCAGCAAATGGAGAGGAAATAGAGTACTGAGAACAGCACAATGACCTAGTCATTCCATCTATTATGTTTCAGAAAACTGCTGAGGACGTTTGGGGTTTTATAAGCGTCTTCAGGAGGATGTCTTTGGGTAGAGAGAATTCTGAATTCAGCTCACAAGAAAACCAGACCATTTCTTAAACCAACAGCAAAGAAACTAAAATCTTCTTGTACACCTCAATGTCAATCATTATTAAATTTGCATGAAGACATATGGCCCCAAGGATATAAATCTGGCTTTTACAGTACACAAGGACATGGGGTGCATTTTGTACCCTTTACCTTGGATTGTTCAGTATGATGTGTTACAAAATTTCATACAAAGTGTTCAGAATATAAAGGATTTACATACTAGTAGCAGCACAGGCTATGTCAAATTGGGGAAAAAAATTAACAAAACAAGCTTGAAAATCTTTATCCCCTCTCCTAACAGCTGCTTGTCCTTTACAATATCATGCATGCTTTGATCAAAACAGATCTAGACACAACTGTTTCCAAAATAATATTGATGGATACTGTGTTGAATGTATTCAAGCCAAAGAATGGTGTCTAAAATTTTCTTCCTCAGCACAATTGCTAGGAAGCAAGAAAATTAGGAAGATGAGGAAGTACTTCCATGCTGTCCTTTCTTCCCACTATACAAAAGATAAAGCCATTGCTCTGGGGTTTCTTAAATTCAACTGTTTCCTGGAAGTTTTTCTATTATTTGCTGTACTGAAATGTTTTGAAATGCAAAATTTGGAAAGACTGTAATAAAACAGTTTTAATAGTCTAGTCTGTGAAACAAAACATTACTTACTATTCTATGTGACCTTGCAACAGTAAGTAACAACAGGGTAGCTAAGCCGCATAGCTTAAGACCTAGATCACTGCTTTGAAAATGTAGGAAAAATCTAGAGGTATAAGACATGATCCTCCAGCCTAACTTCTGAATTTCATTAATATTGAGTTTTTCAAACCTTTAGCACTATTTTAAAGAATAGTCTTTGTCCTTGAACAACTGTCATAAACTGACAGTTTAAGTTATTGGTCTCCCACAATGTTAGGATCAAGAAGCAAAAAAAAAAGCGATGATGTTGAACAATTTTGCTTCTCGTACTAGGAATCAGCTATGAAGCTGTAGCCATGTATCTTCAGAGATTATTTATAGTTCAGGGAAGTTTGGTTTTGTTATTATTATCTTGTTATTTCAAGCAAAACAGAGCTATGCTCTACAATGTACTGCTGTATATAATCTTGCTATTGTGCCCTATGTACTTTCAATGTACCGCAGGCATTTCAGACCTTGCAAAGTAAATCAGCATTTTGCTGATTAGTTGAGGAGTTGTATGTCTAATATCTCAGCAGTAGCCTGTTCCAATGTAAAATACCAACAATAAAAACAAGGAACAGAAAGTCACTTCTACAGTAGCATCTTGGCTTATACTTTCAAATACACTATTTAAGCCGTCAGTGAGATCAGTATAATGATATAAGTAAGCAAAGTAGATTATTCATTATTAAACTGACATTTAAATTACAATCACAATTTTTTTTTAACAAACATAAAGGGTTAGGGTTTTGTTGGGGTTTTTTTTAAGCTATTTGTTTTTCACTATTTTACAGAACCAATTACCTTATGCAAAATAAACTGGACATGAGTTCCCTCTGCTTGCAAACTGGCAATTTATTTTGAGCAGCAGGCAGATAAAATAATTAATCCTATGAAATAGATAGTAAATGTCTACATGAATGGAAAACATTCCACATGAATAAGAACACAGAAGAGCTGGTTAATAGAATGGGTCTGTGTTTCTGAAACATGGATGTATAACCTTCCAACTTGATATTTCTGCTTAATATAAAAGTCTTTACGGAAGAAGTTACAATTTCCTCTTAGACTAAACTGTTGTAATAGATGATGTAACAGAATATTTTTAAACTCTGATTTAGATTATATACTAGCCTTGCTATAATAGTTAGTAACATAAACATAAACTTAAAATCTGTAAAACAACTATTTCATTCTACTGCTAGTAAAAAATTGGAAATGCTTAGTAAGTTTCTTGAGCAAATGCATATCTAGCTTAAATAATTCTGTACATAAATATGTCATTGCATATATCTTTACTTAAAAACACAGGTAAAGTCATGCCATGTACATTGAGAAGCTTTAAGTTAGTATGCCTAACATAAAAAATTGCAGTTTGATACAAATAATAATTGGGTTTGGCTTCTTACAGCATTTCCTTCTACTCTCACCTTCAAATTTATTGTAGATTCCACAACATGAATGGGGCACGTACATATTTTTCAAAATCCGGAGTCAGCTTTCAGGGAATATTGACTCACGTTTAACATTTATAAATAAAACAATAAGCAAAGCTATTGGAAAGAACATGCAAGCAGCAGGCATTAAATTTGTTTGACAGTGTGGTATGTTGATTTTAATCATATGGTGATGATAAAAAATGTCTTTTCACTCACATGGCTAGAAAAAACATTACGCCTAGGTATGTTGTTGTGCTTCATGTTTCAATGAGTAGGTTTTCTTGTGGATTAAATCAATGACACCTTTCAAACAAAAATATTTGATAGAAACATCATTGCAGAGACATGCCTTTTGAAGACACTATGACTTCTTCAAAAATCTTCGCTAGTAACCAGGACTGGAAGGTGAATCAAAATACAGTAAATGAAAGTACAGCTCCTACAGAGAAGCTCCTACAGAGTTGCTCCCTAGAAAGGAAATACTTAGTGTAATTTTTTTCCCTCTACAGTTCTGTCACATTTCTGAGGCAATAATTTACTGCAGAACCTCAATCTTGCCAAAAATCATTTAACAGCTTATATATAGTGTACATAAGCATATGGTTAGACGAAGAGAACATATAAACCTCAATGTTTGTTAGAGCTCCCAAGTGTTGCAAACTTCCTCAGGCCCAAGGCAGGGACTTTGTACCTGCATCTTCCCCAGAAATCCTGCCAATGTGGAGTATATGCTTAAGCATATTTGGCTGTTTAGGTGACTCATATTCTCTGCCATATTGAACAAAGTGGCCGCCCAATCGGGGATCATTTCTTAGACCTTGAGCTGTCTGGAAACATTTAAAATAAAACAAAAAGAGCCAGAAACAACTTATGGGAGTAACTTGTTGCAATTCAATCATCCCAGCTAAAGTCCAGATAATTCCCCATGAGCCCAAGAGAAAATTTTTGCTCTTTTCTATGCAAAAATCAAAGAGCCATCTAGCCCTAAAATATGTTCTTGGTCTGCCCAACATCAACAGTTTAACAATCGTTAGCTCATCTTCCAAGTTTCTCACACAACCTATCAAATGATCAGTTCTCAGTTGCACTGATTCTAGCATTCTAATTTATTCTATACAACTTGCTACAGGTGCTTAATATTTAACTAACAACCTGATAAAAACCTTTAGATGACATAAGGGACTTCAGTTAGGCAGAAAACATAATGTGTTCTATGAAAGTTTACTTTTCTCCCAATCAGTCTGTATAGTTTGTTTCCTGATCTCTTATGTATAGTAGAACTTCCATACTAAGGATTACACAGGTTTTAAAAACCAAGTGTGATCTTATGTTTAAGAGTAGCCATTGTTTTCTTCATAGAAGATCTTTGCCAGCCTATCTCCACTGTTGGTTTTCTTGTTTTTAGACATAGCTGTTTCTGGCTGTATTTCTTTCCTTTCACACGTTAAACCAGCAACTCAGATAAATATAGGCACTTCACTCAGGTCTACTTTCCACCTGCCTGAGGCATGTGGAGACAGGAGACAGTTCCAGAGACTCAGCTGCCAAGCTTCTCCTAACCTAGGTTAAAAAACATCTACATTCAGGATCTGATCTTACCATTGCTAACAATGCTCCTGCTGCAGCTCTCAGGTGTGACTGGAGAGCAAAACACTGCAAACTGAATGGAAATCTCTGAAATATTTTAAGATAGAAAAATGCCTGAAATCTAAATTGCTAAATTAAAAAGTTAGTAAGACTTATGTCCTTCAGGTGCTTTAAAAATTGTTAGTCTGATCGCAGCTGGATTACCTCAGACTATGGCTGTAAACTACCAGGCATGTTTAGGTGCAGAACAATGCACCTTCAACCTTCCTGTTTACATCTGAGGGAAATTCACCTGCCTACTGTGCCAGTTACATGCAGCTGGGAGCCCAAAGAAAGTGAAAACAGTAACTGATGGAAGAACTAGAGGACATACAAGAGTAGGTTTCAGGGGACAAACTGTCTGTTTAATTTCTTTTACTTTTGGTTCATTGTCACTGTCCATTTGGATCTTTCAAATTTACAGGATGATATGCTCTGTAAATTAAACTTTATATTATAAGCTCATTAAGAAATGTAACAAACATGACAAGCAAGGGCTCAATCCCCTTTGCACACACTAGTCTGTTGCATAGGTTCATTTATTCCCACAGTCAGCAGGTTTCATCACTTATAACCCATAACTCTTGACTCATGCACTTATGAGCAAAATAGTTACCCAACTGACTATGAGAGTGCGCATCCTTCCTCCTCAATCATAACACAGGTGTCCTCTATATCACACGGGGAAGCACAAAAGCTTCAGCAGTCCGGCTGCTGTTGGATCTGCTTCAAAAACTTCTTAGGTAAACAAGTTTTTATACCTTCCAGCATGGAAGTTTGGTCTACACCATTTTTATGAGCTAGCAGATTCTGACGAAACTGCCAGACAATCAGTATGCAAAGACAATGGTTGCAGGAGACAGCAATCTGCAGGTGATAATGGCTGCATAATGGCCTTTTAGCTCTTTCTGGCCATCTGTCTTGCCCAAGTGATGCTCTTGCTTTGACCTAATGGCACGTCTCCCAGTATACATCAGGCCTTGGCGCGAACTGTGTTAGCTAAAATCTGAACAGGGTATACAAAACCCCTGCTAAACAAAAGCAAGCTCTGCTCCACTCATTTTTTCCACTGACTTCCAGATCTTACCATCGTCAGGCAAAGTCATACCTTATGCATTCCAGTTGACTTCATTGGCAGAAGTATTCTGCATTCAAACACAACATTGGCCTTTTGCAGCTAATCAACAACATAAAATGACAGCTTGATTGAGTTGAATCAAAGCAGGGAAATAGATTTTAATTTTATTCTCATCATTTAAAAAAAGAAAGACATGGTAGCTCTATTTTGTGTAACAGAAGGTAGCTAGGAAGAATTTTGGGAAAAGTGAAGGAATTCTCAATATTTTCACACTAAAATTTTGAGTTCCCTTAGGAAACCTTTTTCAGTAGACGAAGGAATCGTACATTCTGTCTACTGTTCAGTCATTTCTTCTTTGCTCAGGTAGGACAGCAATAATCTATTCTTTGCCTACATACATATACCCTCTCTATCTTCAAGGAAGGAAATGAGGACAAAGCAAACTTCTTCTCTTCAGGAGACAGACATGAACAGATAGCCTTTTCTCCTTCTACTGTATATTATCAAACAGAGTCAAGTCTAATTTGTCCCTCCCTAGAAGGATGCATGCTTGAAAAAAATGTTGATTTGGGTAAAATATAGAAGTGAATATGGTAATGAAACTTCCAGAACTGTTAATATGAACTTTTTTTGACTTCTAAACTATCTTGTCCCAAACACTTATCTCTGCTACAGGATATATGTCACACTACCTACTTCAGTTAGTTGAATATTTAATTGATGCTAGTTAAAATAATAAGTTGACATGAAGGATAAGAGTTCTAATATAGAACTCTAACAGCAGAATTAATAACTGTGTTTATTTAGCAGCCCTTATACAATGAATCTGACCATACTCTGAATTGTGGTAATTTAGTACTCTAAGTACCCTAAAGAAATTCTCATTCTATTCTTCATATCAAATCCACATTTAATGTAACCATATTTTATGTCAGGTGACAATCCGGTCCTAAGAGTGTGAGACCTGATGAATCTATAGATACTGTTTTGCTCTTGTACAATTGCTACTGCACCTGCTAGGTGTAATAGAGTACCTGGTTGGTACACTGAAGTGAGAGTCTTAGATAGCTTTACAAGAATTGAAGATGCAGGGAACTGGAGGATACACAGGAGTAAAAGAATGGTGAAGTGTTAATAGATGTCATTGTTTTCAGCAAACAGCTTTCTGAACTAAAAAAATAAAAAGTAAAAAAAGTAAAACAATGTTTACTACAGAGTATTAAATGTAAATGTTTCTTTCCTTCACTATAAAGTGATAAAAGCCTTTTGTGTCCAATCAGACATACAAAAATAGGAGTCGTCGTACCCAGAAAAGCTTAACTGACTATAAGTTTTTGAGTAGACTAGCAAGTTCCTTCACCAGTCTGCCAAAAAAACTAAGCAATATATTAATTATTCACGCCCTTCCTTTACTGCCCAGTTTCGTCACCCAAACAAAAACACACAGTGATCCAAAAGAATTCCCCTAGCTTACAAACAATATAAAAGCTAATGAGTGGCTGAGCATGAGCAATAGTTTCCAACTAGTTACCCTCTATTATACGAGATCATCTACTCCTTTTCCGAAAGACCTCCTTAATCTTAACGTCTTTTCTCAACACAAATATAGCACAGACCTTGGAAAAACATTGTATCCAATCATGTGAATGTACAGTTCTTTAGTTAGAGCTATTCCTTTCTTATGCATCTTGTCCTTTTTATTTTCAGAACTTGGCTGGATTGTGATTGGAATCTCAAGTTTCAGCATCTTTTCTTAATAGCATAAGACTAATGGGTTTGAATATAAACTAGGATCTTTTCTCCTGACTCTGATTGGCTGGTTATAAGAGTAATTCAAGCTTCTTTCCTGTCTCATTTCCTAATCACTTGCTGTATTTCTTCCAACCACACAAAATGTTTTCTACAAACCACTGACATTTAATTTTCATAATCTTTAAACAGACATAGACTTCAAAATCAGACCACTTAGGATAGTATAACAATGTGTTACATTGCAAGTGTAAATTTAAGCAAAAATCACATCCTGGTTAAAGAGGAACAGGTCTCTGTCCTATGTCATTTGAGAGGCAGACAACTGGCTTTGCCACATCCTAAATTGTGATCTATACCACACCAGCTTTGCCCTGCAGTGTGTTATTCAATGTCTTTGAGTCTCTAGGAGACCACATATCTAGTCAGCCACAGTGGTCTGAACTAAACAACTGCCCCCAAGGCAGCATTTATTATAGGTTACTACTCCAAGGTGAAAGGCAGCTATAGATGTTCCCAAAAGTTGAAATCTCATGACTCTGCAGTTCTTTCCCATATCCCTCCTGGGCATTCGTACCTATTTCTATCCTATACCTCCAAAGCTCTAACCCCTAGCTGAGAGTAGTTTGTCTTCACTGCTCAGCAGCCACAGTCCTGCTGTGCTTGCACTTTCTCCACTCTTTTACATCTCTCATTAAACCATCTAGTATTGGGTATCCAACTGACTTTACATGAAAATATCAGAACTTTCTGGCAGCTGTGGGATAAAGGAAGTAAAAATGAATTTACAAGTACAGAGATAAACTTCAAATTGTGCAAATTTTGAAAGCAAAATGGTTTTAACAAATCAGCATCCAGCAAATATTTGGTCAAGAATAAGTGATTTGATTTGCAAAATCACAGTTGTCTTATGAGAAGTCCAGTGCATCAAACACAAGCCAAACTGATTACTTTAAGTTCTTTTATATAAAAGCGTGCAGAACAGCAGGAAGAGCACAGGGTGAAATGATTAGATCACTAAATGCTGGAATACCTGGAAACTGAGAGCAAGCAGTCTAAGGAAGTAGAGAAGCAAAGAGAGATGGAGAAAGCAGCTATTGTATTTGAATGTGGAAGCAAAATGCAAACATGGGGATTCAGAGAGTCATTGCTCCTTTAATGTTGAAAAGCATCCATGACAGAGGTAAAATTCTGAGAAGCAGAGTCCCATGCAACTGTTTTCTCACTGCCATTTACTATAAAATCTGCTCAACAACAGTCAGGGTGAGAGAAGGCTGAATTATGCTAATAAGCTCTAGGTAATTATGTCAGTTATAAAACCACTAAAAGCCAATAGTTTAAAAGTCCTCTTTTTAGAACACTGAAATTGATATGGAGCAAAATTATTTTGCTACTGATAAGTTTTTATCGCCTTTTATTAGTACTTACTTTTACTAAGTCTGGGCATTTGAGCATCAATGAATTTCAGTAAGGCTGAAGACAGAAACACCTTTATTTCTTGCATGCATCCTATAGATGAATCAAGGGATAAACTGCAAATTCAGGTAATGGTACCTATAAACTCAGTTATAAAGTTCTAGTCTCTTCTAAAGTGTGTTATTCCAAGAGGAATTTTTACCATAGTATTATAAAGATTTAATTTTTATTTGACTCATAAACTGTAGGTACTGTCATTAATAATTACTGGCAGATCTAATTACAATTCTGTAGTTAAATATAGAGCTTATTTACATTAAGATAAGTGAGTAGAGTATCATTTTACCTAACAGATCAAAGTAGAACACTGTTGTGGAGATGGCAATGGGAACCACGTACTTGAAGTTTTGTTGCATTTGACACTTGAGTTAACATGTTAGTCTACACAAGTGAAACTATTGAGAAGCATCCATTACTTTAAATTAGTCAAATGCATTTGTCTAAATATAGTTCTATGAAGTAAGCATTGCATTTTTTCTTTATCTGTGTTTAAAATGTCAGCTGGTCAAAATGAGATTGAGTTTTCCTTTGTGTTTAACATAGCACAGAGAAAATGCTTTGTAGATATTTGCCAAATAAACACATTGTTACTTACTATTTTAATTATTTTCTCTAATTATGTATATATTCACTACTACAGATATGCTAAAAGTTTCTGCTTTATGTTCTACAGATACCTAGCTTGTTCATAAAAAAACCCAAACCCAAATAGATATTGACAAGACATTTTGTTCAACAAATAGAAAGGTATGACAAGGAAAGGTGAATGAGGTGTAAGAATCAGTTGTGCTTCAGATCCTAAAGTGACCAGAAATATTGGCCACGACAAGAAAATTATAACTATGTTGTTTGGAGTGTATAGTGAGAATAAAGTGCTTAGTATCTTCCTACCAAGCCTCATACAGCCCACTGACTATTATCCACTGCTGCTATTTCATGTGGACCCAGTGACACAGCCGGAAGCAGTCTGAGTGTTATCAAGAAGAGCCCTGGGAGTGGCAGTAAGGGACTCTGGAGCACAGGTAATGTTCTCCTCAGTCCTCCTGGTCAAACGGAAGGGTTTTGAAAGGGGCAGTTGAATATGGCAAATCAACAAATGGTTAAGGTACTGGTGCCACAGCCAGGGGTTTGGCTACTTACACCATGGAACTCACTTTGGAAATCTGGTCTGCTGAGGGCTGATGGGGTCCACCTGTCAGAGAAAGGGAAGAGCATCTTCAGTCATAGGTTTGCCAAGCCGGTGAAGAGGGCTTTAACCTAAAGTTGCCAGGGGAGGGGAATCTCAACCCATCCCACTCCTACCAGTTGGAGGACAGCAATACATACCCAGAGCCTGAAGAAGGATCATAGGTCAACAGGAGAGTACCTGAAGAGCACCACAAAGGAATCCCAGTCACACCAGCCTGTAAGTCAGCTTCAGAGGGGTCCCAACTTAAATGCCTCTATGAGAACGCTTGTAGTATGGGGAATAAACAAGAGGAACTGGAGACGTGCTTATGCCTGCAGGGCTATGATCTTATTGGCATCACAGAGGCGTGGTGGGATGGCTCTTAATGACTGGAGTGTTGGAAGGGAAGGATACAGGCTCTTTTGGAAGGAGAGGCAGGGGAGATGAGGAGGGCATGTCACCCTCTCTGTCAATGACCAGCTGGAGTGCATGGAGCTCTGCCTGGGGATGGATGAGGAGCTGACCAAGAGCTTACGGGTCAGGATTAAAGGGAGGTCAGGGACAGGTGACATTATAGTGGGGGTCTGCTACATGCCACCCGACCAGGATGAGCAGGTGGATGAGGCCTTCTACGGAAGGACACAGGATCTTTCAGGACAGGCAATGGAGATGAGGAGGGAGTGTCACCCTCCATGTCAATAACCAGCTGGAGTGCACGCGGCTCTGCCTGGGCATGGATGAGGAACTGACTGAGAGCCTATGGGTCAGGATTAAAGAGAGATAAGGGACAGGCAACATTATAGTAGGGGTCTGCTACAGTCCACCTAACCAGGATGACCAGGCAGACAAGGCCCTCTAGAGACAGATAGAAGCAGCCTCATGTTCACAAGCCCTGGTCCTCATGGGAGGCTTCAGCCACGCCGCTATCCGTTGGAGGGACAACATAGCAGGGCATGAGCAATCCAGGAGGTTCCTGGAATGCGTTGATGGTAACTTCCTTCTCCAAGTGATAGAGGAGCCAACGAGGAGAGGTGCTATGCTGGACCTTGTTCTCACCAACAAGGAGGGGCTGCTGGGGAATGTGAAGCTCCAGGGCAGCCTTGGTTGCAGTGACCGTGAAATGGTGGAGTTCAAGAACCTTAGGGTAGCAAGAAGGGCACACAGCAAGCTCACTACCCTGGCGTTCAGGAGGGCAGACTTGGGCCTCTTCGGCCAAGTAGATTGATTGGTAGAGTACCATGGGATAATGCCCTGGAGGGAAGAGGGGTCCAAGAAAGCTGGTTAATATTCAAGGATCACCTCCTCCAAACTCAGGAGCGATGTGTCACAACCAAGAGGAAGTCAGGCAAAAATGCCAGGAGGTCTGCATGGATGAACAAGGAGATCCTGGGCAAACTCAAAGACAAAAAGGAAGCCTACAGAGAGCGGTAGCAAGGACAGGTAGCCTGGGAGGAATGGAGAGAAACTGTCTGAGTAGCCAGGGATCAGGTTAGGAAAGCTAAAGCCCTGACAGAATTGAATCTGGCCAGGGACATCAAAGGCAACAAGAAAAGTTTCTATAGATACGTTGGTGATAAAAGGAAGATTAGGGAAAATGTGGGTCATCTCCAGAAGAAAACAGGACATTCGGTTACCCAGAATATGGAGAAGGCTGAGGTACTCAATTACTTTTTTGCCTCAGTTTTCACCAACAAGTACTTCAACCACACCAACCAAGTCGCAGAAGGCAAAGGGAGGAACTGGGAGAATGAAAAATTGCGCACTGAAGGAGAAGATCAGGTTCGAGACCATCTAAGGAACCTGAAATTGTGCAAGTCCATGGGGCCTGATGAGATGCATTAGCAAATCCCAAGGGTACTGACAGATGAAGTTGCTAAGCCACTATCCATC
>NW_009614499.1:12130-104102 GCF_000690535.1 Cariama cristata | reverse complement strand
CTGGCTGTCTCGAATCACTTCCCTGTCCTCCATGTGCCTTAGCATAGCTTCTGGGAGGATCTGTTCCATGATCTTCCCAGGCACAGAGGTGAGGCTGATGGGTCAGTAGTTCCCAGGGTTCTCCTTTCTACCCTTTTTAAAAATGGGTACAATATTTCCCTTTTTCCAGTCACCAGGAAGTTCTGACTGCCATGACTTTTCAAATATCATGGAGAGTGGTTTGGCAACTACCTCAGCCAATTCTCTCAGGACTCTGGGATGCATCTTGTCAGGTCCCATAGACTTATGTATGTTCAGGTTCCTCAGGAGGTCTTGAACCTGATCTTCTCTTACAGGGGTAGGGACTTTGCTCCTGCAGTCCCCATCTTGTGGTCCATCCATTCGAGAGGTGTGGGAACAGAGGTTGCAGTGAAGACTGAGGCAAAAAACTTGTTGAGTACCTTAGCCTTCTCCTCATCTGTTGTTACAAGTTTGCCAGTCTTGCTCATCAGGGGAGTACGCTTTCTTTGACCTTCCTTTTTTGGCTGACACACCCATCTTTTCTTCCTCGTGGAGGTGGTCATGATAGGAGAGGTAGGCCTTTCTGACCTTGGCAACACCTCTGGAGTAGATGAACAATCATCCACATCATCCATTGACTGACCTTCCACATCCAGAACCTCATACTTGTACAGAGGCACCTGGGAAGGTGAGGTGGGCAAGGATGGGGTTTGTCTGCTGCCCCAACCATGGACTTGCCTCCATTCACTCCTTTCCTTTAAGCTACTGCCTTCAGCCTGGTGGGGGGAGGATACAGGATCCCTTCGATCCTGGTTTTTTTCTGGTGGCTGTTCCTGTTTCTGTCTCAGGGAGGGCAGAGCATGGTTCCACCTGTCTCTCTCTTTCTCAGATTCCCTTAACCTTGCTACATCCTCTCATAGCTCTGCCACCAGGCTGAGGAGATGGAAGATCTGTGAGCACAGCTCACACAGCTCTTCTCACTACGGCCATCCGTTACCAGTGAAAGGCTCTGACACTCTGCAGCCTAAGACCTGGATGGCTGCATGTTTTTGTGGGATAAACTATAGTCATAGCTGCCTTTATTACAAATCTTTTTTGATAGCATGAATCTGAAGGAAGTATGACTGGACAACACTTTGTCTTGTTAGGCGCGTACAAATTTGTTTGGTTGCTATGACAAATGTTCCGAAGCTACACGCGACGCTGAGCTCTCATAGTGCAAATGATAGAGAGCAAGGTAGAATAAAATGGAGTGTTTATTGGTCTTCAGTGTCTTTCCAGAGCAGCCTATCCTCACTTCGCCTGTTTTCTCCATCCTCTAAGATTTCTTCATCTGACCACTGTGGAACAAAACTGGAAAATGTCTAGTGTGTAACACAGAATGAGCCAATATAAATTTAAGTTAATGCATAAAACCAGGCATGCTGTCTTTTCTCCCCTCACAACCTGCTGCTTTTCTTTCCAGTACTGCTGGAGGAAGAATATTTTTTTGTTCGTCTGAGACACTTTTTGGGCCATTCCCATTTCAAAGTACTGAGTGTATCTTTTCTAATAGTCAAGTGACTCAACTTGTACAGACAGCTAACCATTTTCTGATGCTCTAAGAAATTTTAGAAAGACACTGAAGACCAATTTGCATATTCATATTCTCAATAAACACAGGTTTGTTATATTAATAGAAGCTGGAGCAAAAAATCCAGTCGCTTCATTTAGAAGGAAGGTGGCCCACGACTGTAAATGAAAGTAAAAGTTGAGGAAAATGGGCTTTCTAGGAGGCAAAGTATGCAGTAGAAATCCTTCACAGTGAGCAGATTTCATAGTATTTATGTGTAAAAAGCATGGTGCTATGAAAAACACACCAAAAAACCCAAGAATCCATCAGGTCTATAGGGTTCAAATATTCCAAAACTTGCAGACCAAGTTGGCAGTTGCTGCTCATAAGGTAATTCAAGAGTGGAATATCGTATGGTGTTAACTGTCAGGACTGAAGTGCTTTGGTAACAACGTGTGTGGGAAGCCTGCACAGAGCCTGCCTGCAATGTGCCTAACAACCAAAATTGTTTTGCATTACATTCACCCGCAAACTGAAAATATATGCAATATTTATTCTAGTATAGATTTTGGCATAGTTTACACCTCTAACACTTCGAACAATTTAAGCAAGCCTGGGGATCTTATCGAGGGCAGTAAATTAGAACATTTTGTTTGTAGAAAAAGGATTTGCTGTACTCCACGGCAACAGCCAAGCCAAAGTTGAACTATGTCCTTTAAAAAACAAAATAAAACCTTTTCATAAGATAAACTGTCTCCATCTAGAGAATAGTTAAATAATGACCTTATTGACAGCAGCTGAACAAACTGGCCATAGAAAAATGTGTAATTTTCAATGTGTTTGGATTAAAGCTTTTCACCCCATTTTACTACATTATATAAATATATTTCTATGATGTATACAGACTTTCAGTGGCATTTGAAAAAACAAACACAAATCTTGCAAACATTTTATAATGATTTCAAGTTTTTCAAAAGTCTACTTTTATAAAATCTTGAAGTACATATGAACCTTTCTCGCCTTTTAAAATAATATGTATGTGGAGGTACGGACTATGTTTTAGACTGTGAAAATAAAAAAGATGTTCACATGACTAAAACCTTCTTGCAGTTTGGGTGGACATGGCCACTTGAAACTATTGACAACAAGCACTGTAAGCTACATAATCATAGAATCATAGAACGGTTGGGTTGGAAGGGACCTTAAAGACCACCCAGTTCCAACCCCCTGCCATGGGCAGGGACACCTTCCACCAGACCAGGCTGCTCAAAGGCCCATCCAACCTGGCCTTGAGGTGAGGTTCAGTGGGGCTCAGTGAGGCTTTTAAAACAAGGAAATTAAGTTCAACCTACTTCTGAATATAATTCACTGAGGCCCTTTGGAGCTATCATAGGAATAACTTTTTTCTGCTCTACTTTTTGTCCAAGCTGTTGCCTATCTTCTCTCTACTGTAATTTACATTACCTCCATTCTTTGATGTGTTGATTTTTATGAAGCCCCTGTGAGACAGACAAATACTTTTACCATCTTGTTATAAGGGAACAGAAGCATTGTAGACCTAGGCTACTTGCTGAGTTTTTACAATATGTTTTGTAGTAGATCAGCAAGTTCATTCAGTATCAACTAAATCCCAAATAGAGTTAAACATTGCACCATTTAGGGTAATTTAAGAAAAAAATAATATGTTTTTTTCAGGAATACACAAAACTTTCTCATTCAGGTCCTTGCTTGGCAAAAGCTACTATGATTTTGTAGTAAAACATTGAAAAAAAAAAACAAACAACAAACTAAAACACAGCAACAAAAAAAAAAAAAAAAAGAAATAATCACATCTAAAAACTATAGCTCAAACATAAATCACCACTTTTGTAGCATAAATTGGTCATCCATAATGTTACAATTCAGACCAAAAGCTGGGCAAGCAGAGTCTTGAGTGGATCCCAAAGCAGATCAAATTGTCAGCATTTGTTCCTGGCAAAGAGGCCTTGTGAAGTGGAAGCAGACACCCAACAGAAGATGCAGTCTTTAATATTTTTATCCTGACCTAAGCCTGTGTTAAGCTTATGTTCCATGAAAGGAAAAGTTAAGTAATGTAGGAGAAAAAGGCTAGTATGTTCTGGCTTCTTGTTCCATTTAAGGAAACATAGTCCACAGAGTTTAGTTTCTACCTCTACTTCATGTGGTTCTAGATATTAATATAAAGATTTCTATTTTCTGCCTTTGCTTGCTGTTAAACCTCTGGTGATATCCAGTGGCAGAAATTGAGGAGGGTGGTGCTCTCTGTAGCACCCAGCAAGAGCCTTCATTTTCTGCAGATGTTGCTTCCTGTTTTAAATTAAGTTCAGTCAGAAGAAGCAAATGGCAGTGTTTCTCTCCAATAATATGGAAATCAGGCTGAATATTTCAAATGTATTTGGATTTATTAGACTGTATTTGATTTATTGGGTTGAACAGCAATTCCACGTAGAAAACCCAGCAGGGCATCACACAGCTCAAAACTGTGGTACTTCATTCTGAAGCTAGTTTATAATACTACCCTTCAGCCATAGGGAAACCTAGGCAGAATGAGAAAAGAAAAATGGAGAAATTGCTAGCAGCAAATAAAACCTGATCTTTCTTTGCATGTTTCAAACAAGAGTACCACAGAGAAAAAATAACTCACACGTTCTTCTTTAGTTGTTCTTCTGTTTTCAAACATTTGCAAAACATTTGTTTGTCTCTATGTTATTACTATTATTAAATGTGTTAATTAAAAATAAGTTTAAAGTGCATTATAAGGAGTGACAGACATTTGGAAACCACTGGAGTCAGCATCTATCATTAAACTGACGTGTTTTGAGATTTAGATTGTTTGAATCATTTCATGTAAATGGTTTATTTAGACAAGACAGCAGCAACTTGGAGAAGTACCCAAGCTAGTTTGATATGACATAGCTTGAAGACCAGTGGCAGCTCAGCTGTGGCACTACAGAGCTCTGCATGGGCTCATTTATCTTGTTCTTGGCTGCTTTTTTCTTTGCCATCTTCTGCAATTATCCAGATTTTGTTTTAATGTTCTTGTTAGTCATAACTATTCATGAAATAATTTATGCAAACAAATTTCAGCTTTTGGATAGCCTTTTCTGTGCTCACTTACATGAAATATGGTATCACTCACTGAGTCATGTTATTGTTTTTGTCCTCTGAGTCGATACATGACATTGCTACAAGCAAGCCTTAATAAATAATGAATAACAAGACAAAATGCAACCGATGCTCATTTGTGTAAACTTTTGAATTAGTTTTGGGACTCACAACTCTTCTGTGAATAAACTACCAAGTCTCTGAATAGCATTACACTATAAATAAATAATAAATACTAAATAAATAGCAACAAAATATTCTGTTTCAGTGTGAAACCTTGTCACGTTTCATGGTAAACTCTCACTGATTTCACTGACATCAGGTTTTTAGTGTTATTCATAAAATATTCACTGGGGTTTTTTTGTACCATTCTGCCCATTTATTGACATCATAATTCACTGGATTTTTATGGTTTGAAGGTATAGCACAACGATGTTAGCTGTAATACTTTTACTTTTAATGAAAATCAAGAACATGCTAAGAGTCCTCCTTTTTCCAAAAATTTCAATTGTTGCTAATAATATGTAGGACTGGATACTCTAAAAGCAATCTGGAGCTGTGGCTTTGTAGGCTTGTTTGCATGCTTAACTATCCTTTATTAACCACAATGACAAAATCTCAATGTACAGAAAGATCTATTCTGAGACTGTCTTTCAAAACCCCAGCAAAACCCTATGAGGAATACTCAGCTGTTGTGTTATGTATTATTACAGATATAAGATTAACAGAGCTGAGCATTAGTTATCAGAGCTAGAAAAATATCTCTTCTTTTTTCATTTTAAAAGGTTCCCATCTGAGCTGTAAATTCATAAGCCAAAGTGAGAATCTTTTTTTAGCAATGTTAAGACAAATTACCAAAGAGCTAGGCCTTAAGTAACATTTAAGCTACATCAAAATGCCAGGGCCTTCCTACCAGCAAGGCAAGGCCAAGGATGGAAAAGTGGCTCATATTGAAGAGTGGGATGTCAAGTTCTGCTTTGGAGTCAAGTTCCATCCTCTTGAATACTGTAAATGCTGACAGTTCTGCCCCTTTCCATCATGTGGTTTGGGGACAGCCGAGATGGGACTTCACTCCCTCTGCAGAAATGAACGCTTCATATGGAGTCACAGTGTCCTTGCTCCCTAGCATCAGGTGCCAGTTTCGTCTTTGAGTGTTGTGTCTCCACCAAATTAGCAAAGTCAGAAAGGCCCAGTGATATCTGCATCACCACAGACTTTCAGGTGAAAATCCAGATGTGGCTATCTGATGAAGTATAATCCCCTTTATTTTCCAGTGCTCTGTCAGGAGGATGTCTAAATAGCCAGGAGTCTAAACAAGATGACTGAGTAGCAGATATTTGCCAGGAGGTGTTCTGCCCACCTGTCCACAAAGTGAAAGGTTTACACATAGTGGAAGAGATCTCTGAAGGTACCGATATGTCTCTGAATGTCTAAATCAGTGGTCTTCATTAGATGGATACGTGAAGCTTCTTTATGCTTTGTAAGTTTGCAGCAGTTAAAACTAACCAAACTTAGAGAACCACAGAGTATGGCAAAATATTATTTATTTTCTCAGTGGTAAATACAGTTCATATACTTGCATTTCCTTAAATTACGGAAAAACCTCTGTAGATATAATCTATCTGTGACATCAGTGGTTATCTATATTCTGAGTATTAGGTTTCAGTGACATCAGCTGAAATGGTTGGTTGTATGACAATGGCAGTTCGATTCCTGGTGCAAACAGAAGCGGTCCAATTTCTGTGTAGTAAGCAGCAGTTAGAGTGGTGAGAGCGCTGGATTCTGCCTGGATCTCAATCTTTGCGGTCCTTACTCACAGATCCTACTTTCCAGGAGAACATCTTTGTGCCCAGACCACAGCGTACCTTACTACTCCTTCTGAATTGCGCCGTGGTGCAGCCACAATGTGAAAATGATGGGTCTGGCAGGGAAGTGGCTGATATCGAAGCCTGGCACCAATCTTGCAGTCTGAACACACAGCTGATGAGGAAAATGTCCTGGGATCCTCGTCCTCCCTCTAGTATGTTGAAGATCATCACAATCATCACATGTTTTTAACTGAATTCAGTGCCAGACTGAGGCATGTTCTGAGCATAGTCAGCAAAATGAACTCTTCAGGAAACTTGGGCAGAGAGACGCCTGGAGTTTTTTTGATCCACCAGAGATTTTTGCTTGAAATCCTCAGCACCTAATGCATTTTTTCTGACTTGCACCTCTGGACAATGCTCTGAGTCATATGGTTTAGTTTTAGTTAGCCCTGCAAGGAGCAGGGAGTTGGACTCGGTGATCCTTATGGGTCCCTTCCAACTCAAAATATTCTATGATTCCATGCATCTATGACTTCAGACACCTAAAATGGCATTTTAACTCCTCAACTCACTATCAGATCTGTCTCTAATATCTAATTTGATAATACAACAGTAGGTTCTAACATCTAAGACTGCAATATACTTGTTGGCTTGACAATAGGCCAAGAAGACATAACTTCTGCAAGAAGTTTGGGAAAAGAGAGGAAAACTGAAAAAGTCCTTAGCCCATTTGGCTTCAGCATAACTTATTGATTATAGTCAAATAAGCAAGAAGTGAAGTCATTATTAGTTTAATATAGTAACAGATAAGCAAGGAAATTATAAACAGCCCACAAATATTCTTAAACAAAACGTGTTTGGAAATTATCTGATGTTACAAGTTAATTAGTCATTGCTTATTAATGCAATTAATTAATGCAATTAAAATAATTATTTTAAATCATGTTAGGAACAGAAGATGAAGCTACAGACAATATTTCATCTGCAAAGCCTCTTCAATGGATGAAAAATACTGCAGCAAGGCTTACTCACTCTCTAAAAATCAATTTGAGAGAAATAGACTGACAAGTATGTAAAACTAAAAACTTCTAAAGTTAACTTGAGGCAGATCTACCAGATCAGTCTAGACCAAAACAAGGGTAGCACTAGTCTCCTTCTCTCCAGCTCTGTAGACATCACCGCAGCGAGCCTGACTCCTGCCAAGTCTGTGGTGCAGAAATGACACTCGGAGCATGAAAATGTTCCCTTACTGGTTCAAGCCAAAAGTGTCTCAGGAGCCACTGTGACATTTAAAGTGAAGCATCTTGCCTGTGCACAAGTTTGGCTGCACAAGCTGTGAGTCAGGCGTAACCAGTTTTTAATGGTATAGCTTGCATTTTGCCCCAGGCACCTGAAAAAAATTTGAAGCTCCCACTGTCCAGGTCAAAGCTGTAAGTCTGGAAAGTCTTTTTCACCTGTCTGAACTGTTAGCAATAGCGATGGTACAAATACTTTTCATTGGGGAAAATATCTGGCAAGAAATCATTTTAACGAGGGAGTTTGAAAGGAGTGTTACTGCTTTGGAGGGCTTTGATCTGCTCCTCTTATTAGGTTACTAACAGGCTGAGAGAGAAAAAAGGAAGGGACTGGAAAAGTTGTGATTAATCAAATGTCATAAATACCGTTTGCTATATACTGTGAACCCGCATCACTTAAACTTCTGGTGTTTTATTAGGCAACCCAGTTTACTCCAATTTTCACTGCAGAGTTCCTTAATACTCATGGTTTTTAGCACTTTGTCCAATCCACTTTTCTTAAGTGTGCAATGACATACTATGAACTGTCTATATCTACAGATATAGAGAGTGCTCCAGAGTAAAATAAAAGAGGTTTATCATGATATTCATCAGACACCTGTCTTTCTTTAAATGTAAGCTTTATTCTCCCCTTTTATCTCTGAACCATTCCTCTTGCTGACTGTCACTACGTCCTTCTATTGCTTTTATTAAAGAATGCTTCCAAAGAGTTGGCACCCAGCCTTATTATCTGCCCTGAGTCCTGTATCTTTGATGTCTCTGCCTACAGTTACTAAGTTCTTGTCACAGCAGATTTCATAGTTTTTTCAAAATCTAGAAAGCTTTTGATTACAGCACTATAAATCCAGGAGAACCTCACTAATGTTACGTGCAGTCTAAATTCTCACCCAAGAGCAGGCTAACCTGATGCACACAACTGTGAGGAAGACTGATGGGACTGAAGAGATGCATCAGGTACTGCCCAGCTTCCCTTGCCATCCTGTTACGTGTGCCATGAAATTTCCTGGGGGCAATGGCATTTGCATTCAGCCTTTGCATGTAAAAGCTTTGTGATTTCTTTCCAAAGGGTGGAGATGGGCTGCAGACACATGCACACATGTTTTCTTGTTTGGAAACTTGCTGGCTAGATATGTAATTCGACTGGCGTTTTTGTATTGCAGTGAACTTGGAAGAAGAGAAAAGTATTTGCTTGGTTTTTAGAGTAAAAACATTCAGTGACTTTGTCCAGTTATATCCTGTGTTAACCTAAGTCTCCTTTTAGCTTTTTGTACCGAAACACATGCTTTTCTGTCTGTCTCACCCCAGAGCCCAGTGACATCAGTAGAATTGTTCTGGATTTACAGCAGTATAACTGAGAACAGAACTTGGATCTGTATCTAGTTCATTCAGTCTTTCATTATAACAAACTTCCAAGTTCATAAATAATCACTGTTCTTCAAATCCTCTTTCACTAATCCTCACTGCTCTGCTTATTGAAGTATCCAGAACTATACTTAAAGCAAAATGAATGGGTGGAATATTACTAACTTTAAATGCAACTCAATGAATTAAACTGTGCGGAGTTATTCAGATACTTAAAATGAAGCAGTGTTTAAGTAACCCAGTGTGACTTTGCATGCATGATTATTTTAAAGGAATGTTGAGTATTAATACTACTGAAGTTGTTGGAAAATAAGATCCTCAACACTTCTATCTGTTGGAGCACCGAATTCAGATACTTTGTTATTTCTTAGACCCCAGTACCTAGCAAGTAAAGTCAGATTGGAGATTTTTAATAAGACCAGGTTCACATTATTTTTCGATTAATCTAGATCATCTGTTCACTTATGATCAACAGTGACACAGAAGTGACACAGAAGTGACACAGAAGTGACACAGAAGTGACACAGAAGTGACACAGAAGTCATTGTTCATTTCTATATTAATTTCTAGTGTACTGTTGGTTACTATTCTCAACAGTTATATTTCATGTTTCTCTCTCTGCTCTATGTGGCAAGTTGCTTTTTTCTTCTCAAAATTTTAATGTATTTTCTTCTTTGCATTTATGTATTTCTAATTACTCTGCCCCTATATATTATTCATCTGTCCTTGTAATAATCATAGTAGTTGAGTGTGCAGTGTAAGAAATTTTGCTTTATCTTCTCTGTTACCAACATCATTTTTGTCCTATTCTTGTGCTAGTTTTATTTTAATGTCCTTTGTCCATTTCAAACATCCTTATTTGATTTTAAATAAATAAGAACATAATGATTGACCTACTGGGTCAGATCAATGATCCATCTATCCTAATACTCTAACGGCAGTAGGAAATTCTGCTTAGGGAGAACACCGGAGCCTGGCCGCTTTCATGCATTCACTCCCCTTCTGCTCCACCATTACCTTGAGATGTTGTATTAGGGATGTCAGAGGGCAGAACTTTGCCTTTTCCTGATATTGTTTACAGATCTGTTTTCCATGAATTTGTCTGATCCCTTCTTATACCTGCTGAAAGTGTCTGCCTCTGCAGCCTGATTATGTGGCATCTTGAAATAAATCCTATTTACTACTTGATTTTGTAAGAAAAGCCTAGATCTGTGATTTGCTGTTGGTCTTCTTGCTGATTTGATCAGAAAAGACGTTACTCCACTTTAAGAGGGATCCCAACGAATAACAAGTAATATTTTGTCCTTACATATGAAAGTTATCTTGACATTAATTACAATAACAGAGACAAACAGTCATATCAAAAATGTGAAGTATAATTTCACAAAAGCAGAAACATAGTGATTATGTGAGCATGAGACTCTAAATAATACCAGTGTGACTAGCCAAATTATATTATTAATAACAATCTTGCCTTGTTTCAAGACTTGCTCCATTGTGAAAGCCTCAATCTAATTTGTTTATTAACCAGTAAATTTTAAAATAATCGGCATATGTGTGTTCCTTCTCCAGCCTTTAAAAATGATCCAGCCTTTACACTCATGTAAAGAATTCAAATAGCAAAGGGAATTGAAATTTCACAGCACGTAGAACAGGAAAAAAGGCAACTATTGTGTATGTTCCTGACATTTAACTTCATTTCTGGAGTCCTTCCAGTATAGATTCCACCATTATATGCTCATTTAATCTGTGTCAAAACTAATCAGGATTTCATATATTTGACAATATAATCCTGTCACCTCTTGACACTTCATTAATGTGACTTTATTTACAACATCCAGCATTTATAGTTCATAAACCAGTTTTACAGGCGCTCTATGATTCCATATGCACTCCTAATCCTTACTGTTACGCTTTGTTCGGTATATGTTGTAAACATAGCGGTGTATCAACCCCTGGGTAATTGTGCAGCCTGTTGGCATTTCTACTGCAAACTGACACTTGCAGGTTTTTGTCATACTGCCTTTTTAATAGTTTTGGAAATGCACTCTTATAATTTTCAACTACAATGAAGATAAATCCCTTCTCCATGTTCTTTGGCCGCTTAGTTCAATGGCCAGAATTGTATTGCTTAAATAACTAGTTAAACGCAAGGTAGAGCATTGAAGACAAGCAAGCTACATTTACCAAAAATACAAAAATATTGGAGTCATTATAGACAGAAGGGAGTAGCATGATTTCAAACATCAAACCAATATTGCAAAATCTCTAGAGAAGAATTTGTGCTTCTCCAGCCACAATAAATGATTACTGCAACCAAAATAAACTACAGTTTCTTCCTCCAATATTTGAGGTAATTTATTTTTATTATTCATTTTATTAAGCATCTCCTTATAGTACAAGATTCACACATATTTTTACAGCCAGTCCTCAGAGCTAGTAGGACATTTGAGGATCTGAACCCTTTCAAAAAGGGACAGTTTGGTAGATATGGCTCAAGGGTCTACCTAAGATGAATAGTTCCTAGGAGTGGAGCATTAGATTAATCTCTTCTTTGTCATTAAAGTACTGTGATCGTTAATGATTCTGTCAGAGGAAGTCTGAAGAGAGACAAACAACAAAGTTATCCAGTACGTACATTTTTTTCTGTCTAATTTTACTGCAGAGACAAAAAATGTTTGCACGTTGCACTGAAAAAATATCACTTTCATAGTACTTTCTGATTTCCAAGAACAGCAGCCGCTGCGTTTCCTTCCCTGAAGTGTTTACTAAATGTTTGGATGTGTGGACCAATACTTGGTTCCTAGAATATCCAGAGCAATTTCTAGTTTCAGTGTCAGAATAAAGAGGCAGGGACAGGGGCAGTGACTCATTTCTGTGCTTACGGGATCTAATATTGATGGCAACAGAGGAAAAAGAGAAAGAAGTGTTAAGGAAAAGAATGTTATTTTCACCAGCGGGGAAGGGAGCCTGAACATTTTACATCACTTTGCACTGCTGATGGAATGGAAACGTCCAACTTTTTGTTACTGTTGTTGATGGTAATTTCCCACTGTTTCTGTTAGTGTCCCAGCAGAGCAGAGGATAACCAGAAAAGGCTGGTCACAGGCTGCAGGAGGCCCTTGCAGACACCAACAAAGAGGATCTAGAATTTGCCTTGGAATGCTGCAGAACCCCAACAAGGCAGGAAGAAAAATGAAGACAGCATTTAAAGGAGCAAAAAAACTAATTCAGGCAATAATAGGTCTGGCAGACTAACATCAGTCGTGGGAAAAACAGTGGAAAAACTGATGCAAAACTCAGTCAAAAGAGGCCTATATAAATGATACTCATTTCTATAAAATGATTAAAAAATTATGAATTTTATAAATAATATAAAAATTACAAAAAAATGTATCTGGACAATAGGACTTGTCAAATAATGTCTTTTAATGAGCTGTTAAGTTAAACTCATAAAGGTAATGTTGTTGATTGAGTATGCATAGGTTTCTGCAAAATATGAGACCCGATGTAGAATAGCACTTTCTGCTAAGAATTTAGGATGGTACAAAATTAATGTTCTATATGTTAAATGCCTTAAAACTGACTAATAGGTGTGTGTTGAAATGGAGTTGTAAAACCTATCTTTTTCATACACCAATTTAAAAAAAAATTCTGATTCAAAAACCATGGATGAATTATTTGAAGAGCAAAAGGACCTTGTGTCAAAGTCACCACACATACATGGCCTGGAGTTTCTGCTTTTGGTTATAAGTCTATAATGGCACATCAGGCACCCTGGCAGTCAGATGTATGTCAGATGTGTCCAAAACATAGATCTAAAATCATGCAGCTCTGTATAAGGGATGAAAAAGTAATGACCATATTTTAGTTGATGCAGGCAAGGAGTGCTGCAAAATAGTTTGGTCTAGTCCAAATGTTCCTCTTCCCTGAGTTTTTCTGTTTCAGAGAAAGGAGACACCATAGTTACTGCTTAAGATGGCAGCTAAATACATATACTGAAAAAATCTGAAAATGATCTCTTAGTCCTTATGAACTTTCCTGCAATAGTATTACTGGCTGATGAATATATAATATGGTCTTAAGGAGATATGATTAAGTAAGTTAAAGAGATGGAGCTGAAGCAGAAAACCCTCCTCATAATCGTCCTTTATTGTCAGTGGGTTCAACGTATTGAAGTGCTATTTTTTTCTCAAACCACAGCATAAAAAGAAGAAACTCCAGAAGGCAATTCCAAGAAGTATAAGCCAGGCAAGAACAAACTTGGTCTTGGAAAATTTGCAAATCATCCTTTTTCAGTGAAAGTGCAACTGTCTTTTAGCAGTAACAGAAACCACAATAGATAGTAGGAAATACAAATGTAAAATCAGTTTTAAGATGCCAGTGTGCAAGTGCATCAGTACAGTTGTTTCTGTATTCCACAGTGAGATTGACTTTACCGTGCCTTACGTAGCACGATATTCAAGAAGATTTATGCATTGCACAGCACAAAATGTAGCAAATACTGATATTTAGCCAGTGATGGGGGTGAAGCCAAAGGTAAATCATGCCAGATCTAAGCCAGGCTTTGCATGGTGCCTGGCTTTGCATGAAGTCTATGTTTGTGAAGCAGTAAGATTGTTCTGGCATTATTGCTTGGCAGTTGCAGTAACTTTACGTATCACATTATGTATTTTCTTTTTCTTATATGTGTAGTTGGTTCCATTGGGCTGGATTTGCCTTTTTCATCCCTTGCTGTTCAGAGCCAAGCCAGACCCTTGCTTTAGCTGACTCTTTAGTTTATTTTGGCTACAGAGATCTTTATTGCCCTACTCAGGTAGCTGGCTTGCGTTACCTAAGGGAATAGCAACTTCTAAAGTAGCAGCCTGCAACCATTGCTGGGACAAATGTGAAAAAAGCCACCCAAGCCACAGTAAGGGTGCAAGGATTGGCTGTGGTTCTGTCACGAGATGTACGTCGCTAGCCTGTAAAGATCACATAGGAGTGAACATCTGTGCATCAGTACTTATGAACAGCTTTCATTTTTTGTGTAAACCAAACTATAGATCAACTTGAAAGGTTAGAGGGTTTTGTTGTTATGTTTTTTGTTGTTTGGGGATTTTTTGTTGTTGTTTTGGGGAGTTTTTTTAGATATTTGTATGCTTTATGTATATAGAAGAGTGTTGAACATCCATATTCTAACTGTTACAGGTATTTGTCTTTGTGCAAACAAGACCCATTGAAAGGAAACAGCTAAAACTAAGCTATGATGTAGAAGTCACACTAGAGAATTTATGGCCCATCAAATTATAAACACTAGAAATAAGTAACAACCCTAATGTTAATAATTACATTGCTGGTTTGTTCGGAACAAGAATATAACACCTGCCACAGGCTGCCAGATGCTATTTGAAGAGCTACCATATAAGAACTCTAAAATGCAGCTCCCTAGTCAGAAAGGCTCAAATTTATGAAAGGTAGAGAAGTTCAAATACAAAAAGATGAAATACATTCCTTTGTTCTGAATTGGTTAAATAGAAGGGGCTGCAAAATTTCCAGTTTGCCTTCAGTACATGTCTATAGCCTTCAATATATTGACATGTCACCTAGCACATAACTAGGAGAAGTAATCCTGTATTTCTCCCAAGATAGGAGAAGATAGGTAGTCCTGTATTTCTCCCAAGATAGGTTGTAGTTGTTCTAGACTTATCTGCACCGAGACTCAATTTGACTCTGAAAGGAATTGGACAGGAAAAGGAATTGAGGTGGAGAATTAAGCTGTCAGGACAGCGATGGACTGCCTCTTCTTTTGGCCTGGCTGAGCCAGTTCCAGGTCTCAGACCACCGAGACATCCCCTATGTTATTCGTACATCAGCTGTGCAACGCTAGGCCTGTCGAAGCCCTTACCCAAGAGGATGGGAAGGGGTAGTTGGTGCAGTATTGTCAGCCGGTAAGGCAGTCCTGGCTGCTCCCTTCAGGTGATGCAGGAGCTGGAGAGGGACCGAGTTCCCTTTGCAGAGCCGGGGGCAGGCACAGCACCTCCCACGGTGACTGGCACCCTGACTGCCTGAGCTCCTGAGAAGATGGCAGAGGGAACTGGTGCCTGGTCTGCTTTGGCTGTCTATGGAAAATACACAAGACATCAGCAACAGTTAGCACATTTTGCTAACTTATTTCTTTAGAAGAACTTAAAAAAAAAAAAAAATTAAAAAATTCTCCTTTAACGGTGTGTCGTCAAAAGCCTCTCTCAAATGAGCAGTTCTCAGAGCACATTGCATCAGTCTTCATATTATACTTCCCATCTGTTCTTACATGCTTTCTGTAACAAAGTAGTTAAAAGCACTGATATTTTAAAATACTATTTACATGAGGTAACAGTCTTGCAATGAATGGGGCTGTTCACGCCTCAGACCATGGTTTCTTTTTTCAGCTCTCTCGCATATTCAAGAAATTAGTTACGTTATGTTGGATACATTTGTATCACACTGGAAGTATTTCATTTGAAAACCCAAGAGGTACAAACTTTTTCTTTATTAGTAAAAGCTGAGACAACAGAGAATAATGAAAAAGCTTGTATATATCATCATTCTCTTCTTTGCCAAACAACCTTCCTTACACCCCTTACATGGGGTACCAGGAAAATACTGCAAATTGAGAAAAGTCTGTCAAAAGCACAAAACCACAACAGAGAATAATGAAAAAGCTTGTATATATCATCATTCTCTTCTTTGCCAAACAACCTTCCTTACCCCTTACATGGGGTACCGGGAAAATATTGCAAATTGAGAAAATTCTGTCAAAAACACAAAACCAAACCCCAAACAAACACCAAATGAAGTGAAGGCTATCTATACATTTTGCTGGTACAGAAATATATTCATAGATGCCAGGAGATCATCTGCAAATTGTTAACCAGCCATCTTATCCATTTGATTTCTATCTATTACAGTTTAGCCACTAGTCCAAAAGGCATCGTTCTCAGCTACAGTTCAGGAAGAGCTGAAGAGCAATCCTATCTGCCAAATCAAAACAACAAGAACACTAAATCCTTACCTCACCTCCAGGAAGCAAAGCAGCGCTCATGCAGAGCTCTGATGCCCAGCCAAGTTACTTATATCAAGATTTTATCTGGTAGACAGGCAATGGAGGAATGTTCAGATGTAATCAAAGACATTTGCTCAAGTCATAAGCTTGTCTTAGTATTGCTGGTTCTGCTCTTAAGTAAGCAAGGCTAATTTTCAGTTCAGAAAACAGTTTGTTTCTCAATCAGAAAGACTTAACGCTATTGACAATATGTATAGCGTAGTTGCCAGACCAAACAGAAAGATAAAACCTGGGATAGCCCTGCTGGTTGTGTTGGAAAACATTACCTAGAGAGACTGACCCATAAAAAAGTATGAAGAACTTCATAATGAAGATATGATGTTTGAAACTACCTAGAGTTATTCGGAAATATTTGTCAGAATAAATTCCAAGCTCATACAAAGGAGGGGAAAAATGTTTTAAAAATAGGGTCGTACTGTACTGTTACTGAGAGTTTGTGGTCTTAAGCAGTACAGATGATTAGGCAGTCAGCTTGGAAAACACAGTCACTCTTTTGGTGCAAATCTTTTTCAAAGATAAGCATAGCCCACAAATTCTGTTTAAACCTGACTCTGTGGCTGAAGTGACATAAGTGGCATGGAACAGCGTATTAGAACTATTACTTCTAGTAGGATCTCTTTCAAAACAATTAACTTACTATGTATTGACAAAATATTATACCCTTTATCAATCACAATTTGTTTACAGTAGTAAATAATGGAAAAATATATTTTTTCTGTAAAGAGTATAAGAAGAATAAGGTAGGCTTGTTGGTTTGTAAGGTGTTATCAAGCACTTGATGACCCAAAGTTGCTGGAACTTGCGTGGTTATAAAAGAAGCAACAATGGTAGAATTTGGCTGTCCTCTGAGAAACAACAGTATCTAGCACTATGTTATAATGGGAGTACAGGGGGAGGAGTGGTATTATGCAGTCAGAAAGTAGCCTTATTATTTCTCCTATGAGACCGCATGACTGGAATGTTGATATCTGAATAGAAATATTCAAAACAAAGAATTAAGCAAGATAAGTAGTAACTTCGTGCTGCACAAGTAGTAACTTACACTACACAAAAGCATAATATAAAAATCAGCCTACAGAAATTTTCTTTAAAAAATTAGTTGTGGCAGATTGGCAGATTAATTTAAAGATGCATTAAGCCATATAAAGCAGTCCAACAATTCTTTGTATGTCCTTTTATGTAAACAATTTTATATTCCTACTAGTCCTCAGAATAACAGATCAACTAATTCCCCAGAATAACTCAGTCTGTCCTAAGTAATCTATTTATGTTTCATTTGGCTAACATACAAAGCACCTAGGTTGAAGTCAGAATTGACAATACTGTTCTGCTTATATTGTGATTTACTAGATATTTGACAATATACTAACGTACACAAAGTTAATCAAAAATAATCTTTTTTAATTTAAGATTATGTATTTTGTTTCATTTAATATGCAAATAGCAGACATAAGGAAAACTTTTTTTTTTTTTTCTAAGAACAGCTGGTTTAGGTTAGACGGAAGGGCTGCCTAGCTAAATTAGTATTTTGAAATATAGCAAAAAGCAGCCTGGTGACTGATACAGGAGAAACAGTGACTAAGTTATGCAGCAGGTCTGTAAACATGAGGAGATACAAAAGTTCTCCATTATCTGAGCAGCAGTATACATTGTTCCCAGCCAAAATCTTTTTTGTTGAAAAAACCAAAACCAAAGACAAAAACCCAGTAGCACATATGTCGTATGCCTTCAAGTATTAAGTTACCTACATCTTTCAAATGTCTACTGATTTGCCAAACGTAAACCTTCTAACTTGTAGACTTCCCACAGCCCATCCCTGAGTCCACTTCACCAAGTAGCTGCCATACAGGTTACCTTCCAGTTATCAGGCACAAAGCAGTTTCTAAGCAGGACGTTACACATCACAGTTAGTTTCACCTGTTTCTTGAGTGTCTTTAAAACTCTCAAGCTGTACCACCTGGGTCTTGTTATTTGACAAAATAAACAATAGTAGTTTGTTCTGTAATTTCCTTTAACGAGTTTTCAATTTGCATCAGATAACCTGGTGTGTCTGCCATATAAAAACCCTACAGCATGGGCACTCTCTCAAATTCCTCTATAACAAAGTCAGGAGCAAGAATTTGCTCAGGCTTTTTTTTGCTATGGCCTCATTTTCCATAAGCACTTTAGGAAGCTTTACAAAAAGTAATTGTTATTAACTGTATGTCTTTTGCAAGCTGTTTTTCAAACTGCTTTTTGGCTTGATCATCTTGCAGCTGAATGTGATATAGTCGCTCCCAAAAATATACAGGTATGTGGTCTTTTCAACAAATAGCATGTTCATCTAAAGCTGCTTGGATATTTATAAAACTGTTGTTTAAATGCCATACATTAACACACGGTAAGGGTTTCATGCACTATCAACAAGAGAAGTTTTTCAGGGCATATATGCATTTATAAAACATTGAAAAAAAATTAAAAACTGAATTCTGATAGTGTGGAGAACTGTTACCATAGCTCTTGATGTTTCAGTCTCTTTGGAAAATGATACCTGGCTGAAAATAAGGTTAACTTACGAGCTAAAACGCTAACTAGAATGTTGATGGACTTTCCAACTGCCCAAGGTTATTTTTTTCTGCAGACTGAATATTATTCAGAGCTGGACTCCTACTAATCAGTGACCAACCAGGATGCATCTTGTCTGACCTTGTGTCCCAGCATAGCTGGGGACCAGCATAGGGCCACTAACAAGCCTCATAATCAAAAAAGCCAACAGGAAGCCAAGACTTCTTCCTTTTCTTTGTTTTTGTTTTATTTTGTGGTTTGGGTTTTTTGGGGGCTTTGTTTTTTAAGAACAAAGCCTAGCTAGTTCCTCTTCCTTGGAACTTCTCCATTGTTGCTTTTCTGATGAATAAGGATGGGCCATCACTGTTTGAGGTCACTGGTATTGCCCAATGAGCTCCACCTAAACCACTTTTGTGTGTAAGAAAAAAGTCACAGTTTTCCTCTGTCCAAAATGCTAGTAATCTGGGACACAGAAAGTATGTATAGCCCAAAATATATCCAGACAGTGAACCAGCATATCTGTAATAATTTGAGACATTGGGAAGGTAATAAGGAAGGCCATCACTGATGTTCTCCCAGACTGTTGTAAGTCCCACCTAAAGAAGTCTTCAATAATGCAAGGCTAACAAATATTAACCCAACAATAAGAAGTAAAGGCCAATCTTATATTCATTTCAAAATAGGCACAAACCTAATTCCTTAGTCTTTGGTTTTGTCCATAAATATATTCAGAGGGTCCATTTGTTCAGAAGAACATGTTACTGGAGACATGTTAGGTTTTTAACTCCAAAGAGGGAAAGAAATATTTTCTTCTTGAAGTCACAGTTTTGTGTTGGTGTTTTGTCCTATAAAGACCAATATATGATCAAATGTCACTTTGACAGTTAAAAAGGTCTTCCCAAGTGAAACAGTAGAGAGATAAAGGGGAAACTCTCGAGGATAAGCATGATACACAGCATGGAGTAGACTATTCTAATGCTTGCTATCAAACCTACCTTAAAATCATCATAGAATTGTTTAGATTGGAAAAGATCTTTAAGATTAGCCACAAGAGAAGTTTTCATTTTAAAGTATTTTTGATCAGTTCATGTTATTCCTTGTACTGTTACAGAATGCAGGTCTACAGCTGTTCTAATAAATTTAACAGGGGCAGGGCTCAAGGCCAGGAATATTTGTGCTATTTAATGGAATGTATGCCCCCCAGCATGATTTGACCCACGACAGCTACTGCTCTTATTGACAAAACACAGATATGGTTAAGGTGATAGCACAGACCACAGCTTGTTTCCGTGAAGCAAGTGTACTGCCATGTTCTGGGATTTAACAGGGCAAAGAAGGGGAAGAGTGCTGCTATCAGCAGGTGCCGTGATGGCTGCCTGCACCAAGGAATGGGCTCTGCTGGCCTTGCTCCAACTACAAGCATACTAGTAGCCCAGGGGCCTTAATCTCAAACCAGTATCTTTACATGTTGAATGTAAGGATGGTTTCTCCATCATAGAGCTGTATTTTAGCACCGTGCTCATGATCTACTAAGAACTGCTACACAACAGGGCAACAGAAGTTGAAGTAGCCCTTATCCGTCACTTCTGTACCGATGATATTTCTTTAAGAAAACCCAATACCTGTTTGAAGACTCCAGGTGATAGAGAAGCTTATATATACCTAGCCCGTGCTCATGATCTACTAAGAACTGCTACACAACAGGGCAACAGAAGTTGAAGTAGTCCTCATCCGTCACTTCTGTACCGATGATATTTCTCTAAGAAAACCCATCTAATACCTGTTCGAAGGCTCCAGGTGATAGAGAAGCTTATACATACCTAGCTAACTACCTATTCCACCTCTAGATTGGGAACTGAATCCAGATCACTACTAAATTTATTTTCTCTGAAGTGGTTCAGGCATTTACTTTCAGAAATGTCTCTCCTGTAAAGGCACTTACCAATGAAGAACAAATTGCATCTTAACCCAGTTACTTGATATAGGGATTTTTGAACCATAACTTCCAGACCCGGAATAATTCTTCTAGAATTATTCTGAATTATTTTCGATTTGTGAGCCTTTTATTTCAGTTAAAGGCTGAAAGCCTTTGCGTAATACACAATAACAAGACAACCCAAGAGATTAAATGCGTTCTCAGAATATCTGAGTTAAATGAGAGCAGTTTGAACAAGATATGCTACTTCAATTGCGACTAATAATTTGTACTTCTACTCATCTGCAACTGCTATTGGTGAAATGGTTGAAAGTTGATACATTTCTTTTTAGTTCATTTGAACTAGTTTTTCCCTGGTCTCCTCATAGATTCTAATTTAGCAAAGCGTTTGTACTGTATTTAGGGGTAGGCCTTGTATTCAGATGTTTTGGGGGTTTTGTTCATTTTCACATGTGTTAGTCTGTTTTTTTCAATAATGGTGTTTCAGCTTTGTATCAGTATTTCGTAGACAGATTGATTTCTGATTCCAGTATCTCTTTGTTTGTGAAACGTATCACTTTGTGCCTGTGTGTTGAAAACAACATAATTTCCTGGACAGAATGCTCATCTGTCTGTCTCACCTCGTTCACCGTTTTGGATAAATCACTGTAGCACTGTGCCTCTTTCCCAATCTGTAAAACAAAAAGACAGTAAGAAAGATAGTGTTTAGATACAAGCATCTCTGAATAGCTTGGAACAAAAGCAGTATATAAAAGCTAGATATGATGTGCGTTGGGGAAAAGAGCATAGACATATTTAAAAACAGTGATTTAAAACAGGACCATGGTAGTTAAAACACCACAGAGCGTCTTCAATTTAGGGATGATCTATGAACATCTATGAGTTCCTGGTTGATCTGGCTTGCTTTCTATAGCAAAGTTGAAACTGGCACTTTGGGCATTAAGAATCCATTCTTTTTGCAGTTATCTCTCTAACGTGCTGATTTCACCAAAAGCTTTGTTGATTTGATGAAAATGGATTAACTATTTCTCATTGTAAAAATCAGCCCAGTTCAGCATCTGATAAATCTAATTTCTACCTAAGAGCATGCCTCATCATCAGGAGCCATAACCTGATGAATTGCAGGCTGACTAGATGGCTAAGACTGTGAGATAAAGAAAGAAAAAATTTCCCTCGTGATTTTACTCAGAGACAGGATAAAATCACAAAGTTTGCAGCTGTATTCTACAAGCTGTGTTCAAAGTTGCTAATTACAAGGAAGGATCCCTCTGGTGCTGTAGGGATATTCACAGATGCAACTCTAAATTAAAAACACTTGTATAAAAAAAAACTCTAGACTTCATTTCAGTGATCCAGGGGTGATTGGTGTATGTTGGGGCAGCCAGTGCATTAGGTGTAAATGAAAGGATTTATTCACTTTACCTCGAGGGGAGTGGGTAGGATTTTTCTTTTTTTTTTCAGAGGTTTTACTGAGTGTTTGGCTTAGTTACACACATTAAATATTGGTTAGCACTTAGGCAATGCCAGTCTGTCCTGCTCAGTGCATTATATGTATGGTATAATGTTTAGAGAGAGTGTTATATGCAAAGGCAGCAAGCTTTCTGCTGCCTCATTTGGGAAAAAACATGATTTTCAGCTCTGGTCTTCCTGTTTCATTGCTGCTTTCTTGAAAATGACTGCTCAGGTTGCTCACAGAAAGCAGGTTTCATGCTCAGATAATTTCACGAACTGCCATGATGGCTGACCCAGATACAGGGTTTACGAGGGGCATGGGAAGATCACCCTGTGCTCTCTGGTTTGCTCGCCTGTGCAAGGGAGGAATTTGTTTCGCACACATGCAGTTATTAGTTTTAATCACATATGTCACAAGCAAGGAAGCTGTGGTTATTATCTGATGGGTGATTGATCTACTTAGAGCTTTCAGTTGTATTCCTGACATGTGATATCTACTTTTGTTAAGAAAAAAACCTGATTTGGGTACAAAGCACACTGAAAATAGATCTGTTTCTAGTTAGCTTGAAAATCCTACCTTTAGTGAAGAATGGAGTTTAGGGTGTCTATTAATTAGCAAGTCCATCTCAGAAATGTGATTGCATTTCTTGGAGAAAAACAGCTGATCTAATCAGATAGTGTAAAAAAACCACCACAACACCAACCCAAGCCCAGCAGGAAGGAAGGTTGGTTGACTGTACTCCTCTTGCTCTGGCTAGAGGCTTCCAAGTGTGAGTTATGGCACCCATGAAGTTGGGTGCATTGCATTTGAAAATTAAGCTGCTGTCAGGCAAACCATGTGCTAGCTTGGTACTAACAAACTTCTGCTAAGCATTCATACAACGCTCGATTCAAAACTGGACAATCTTTCAAGGAATAACAGTACAGAAGGCGTAATATGGGCACTCAATATGAGCTCTATGAACATACTGCAGTCACACATAGGAAAGGGAGAAAGGACACCATTCCACTATCTGTGTTTCTTCCCTTACAAAACATGTTTGGAATCTGCATCTTGCAGTTTCCCCTGGCAACTCTACTATCACAGAATGCAGTGTCCCAAGGCTACACTCCATTACACTGCACCATCTTTTCCTTTTCTCTTGCTCCACAAGCTTTAATGAAGCCCATCAAATTTGCACAAGCGCCCTATTTACTGTACAGAGATTACGTCAAAAGAAATTTTGTTGGCTTCCTATTAATGCCTGAAGATTGGCAAATGATCATGAAAGTCGATTGCTGTTCAGCTTGCTAAATGATGGCATGTATTACTGCCTTGCCTAATTACAGCAAATCAGATGTTTCCTGTTGTGGAAAACAATACTAAAAAATTACTAACTCTCGGTGGTTTAGGGGGCATAGTGTATCTTGAGAATCAATTGAAACAGTGCATTGGCACATTAATTTCTGTAGGTGTTTTATCGTCAGTTTATTTTAATGTGTATTTATGGGTAGGTAAAGCAGAATTCAGATGAAATATTCAATCTTTAAAATATACATGACTGATCAAATGCACAGTAGTAGCTTTTCTCAACTGATTCAGAGCTGAACTACATTCAGAGCTGGATTTGCACGCTGTTTTTTTATAAGCTTTTCCCCAAGAATGGTCTGTTGATGAGTTACAAGGAAAAAGGGGTATGTGGTAAGCAGTGCAGAAAGCACTAGTATGCAGAATGGTAGAGACAATCTACAAATAATTTTCTGGGTGCTCACAGATTAAAAAAAAAATTGGCATTACCACAAGAAAACCAACACAGGACCTTACCTCTGTCCGAGATCTTAGTGCTCCCGTTGAAGACAGTAAGAATACAGCCATTTCTGTGTGCATGCATATTCTCACTATTTCTGAGCCAGTAGTTCCCCAAGACATCTTACACTGAGACGTTATTAGGACATCATGATAACTCCTACGCACACTCTTTGCCTAACTTCTGTATGTAATTTCAATGGCTTTAGCTTTACACCTAACAAAACTGTGGTTAGTGTGACAGCCTTTGGCTCTTTATAAAGGATGACACTGATTTCCTTCACTTGTCACTGAACTAAGAAGAAGGCTGGATCAATCAGTCAAATCTTTACAGAGCAACATTAAAGAAAATAACTGTTGTTTAAGCCTCATTTACAGTGTAGCATTCAACCTGAAGAAATGTCTTCTAACAAAAATCTAAATGGAAAACTGAAAAAAAAACCCGACCAAATACAAAACAAAAAGAAAAACTCCTGCTTTTTATTTTCCTGAGACTGAACTGAACTAAGTGAAATAAAAATTGTGTTTGTGACTTCATGCTTGAGAAATTGCCTGTTAAATCATGACAATGCCCACACACCTCTGATTTTGCTCTTGCAGCTTCAGGGAAGGAAACAGAATTCTGAATAAAACTTCAAGGAAGTTTCTATAACACGTATGCCAGCAGCAAATCATTGCTACATATGAATGTAGTGAATGTTGTTTTCGGGGTGTATCAGAATACATATCCACTCCTGCTGGAAGTTTCTAGGCAGAGGCCTCCCTCGACCTCTCTAGAAATTTCCAGCCGGACACAGCAGCGGGTGAGTTGAGGAGAACCGCGGTACATCGGGCTCAGCGCTGTACTGAGCTTCTGCTGTGCTCTGCTGACCAGAAACTGCTGAGGAGTTATAGGAGGAGGGAGACGACCTTTGGGCTTGTTTGGGAGAACCAGAAAAGGATTCCCTTTGAGCCTAGGGAGAGGACTGAGTAAGGTTTTGTTGGAGCATGCCAAGGAAGATTCCTCTAACTGCTGAGCATGTTCATTTATAGCCAGACTGATGCAAAGTCCCTGGAAGGACTGAGATATAATGTGCATATCCATTCAGAGACATTTGCAGTGACAAAATCAGATTGGTTGAGTTCATTTTGTTCCCATCAGTTTCCCATTCTGTCATCTTGTTCATGATCAAGTCCTATGTGTTTGATCTGAAACATCTGTGGTTTACTCTAAAACCAAAGGATTGTAAGATTCTTTACAAATTTCATACATAAATTATTTCAGTACCACTGAAATGGGAAAAGTCTGAAATATCTTCCTGGCTGCTCTTATTTAAGGCAGTTTTGACGTGAATGATATGGACTTACCTCCTTTTCACTGTCTCACATTTCCTTCCTTTGCTCTCCCCTTTAACATTTTCTCCCATCTCTTGCCCTGTCCTCCGTCCAAAGAAGTGAGTGTGTCTCATATCCTGTTCTCTGAACAATGTTCATTTGCATGATCTCTACCACTTGATTACCGTAATGAGTGTCTTTACTAATTATCATCATCCTGTTCTATTTTTCCAGAGCAATACCCACTGTAGTGAGTTTCAGATTTATAAAACATGTGTTATACTAGCAAAAGCTTAAATACTTCCTCTCTTCCCAAGTAATGCTTGTACACATCTCCTAATAAATCAGTAGCTTTCTCAGACAGTCCTGGATAAACTTACAGTTGACCTGATGGAAGTGACTCAGCTGAACTGAGCACATCAACCAAAGTGAAGTGTGTCTTACTGTCAGAGTGGTTAACGCTTTGCATCGTTGAGGTGATGTATAAGGAATTTCTCTGTGCCTTGCAGCCACTTAATTTCATGAGCACCTCTGCTTTACTTAATAGGTAAAGTGTTCAGCAGCAAAAAAATTAATAAAGTATTGAATGTGCATGCCTATTACACTTCCAAATGCTTTCTAACTACTAATTGTCAAAGAAATCCTTGTCCTTTCAAAAAGCTCATAGTGCAATAAGAGAATGCGGTAGGGAAGTGCAAGAAGAAATTTCTGCTTGTTACTGGTGGTGTTTTGTGAGTCACGGACCAGGATTTTACAGTGATAGGTGCTGAGCAAACGCAAGTAAAATATGTGACCCTGCTTTTGAGACAGCAAGCAGTTTCATGTTGTTGGTAGTGCTAATGGGATAAATTTTTGTTTGAAACTATTTTTCAGTATTTTAGTACAATATAGACAAAAAATTCTAACTCAGTTCCAGTCTTTGGCTGTTACTAGTACACACTAGTAGCTATTGCTGAGTCCAACAGTTCTTTCTGGAAAGCAGTTGCCTACAGCAATGCGGATGCATTGTCTGCAAAAACTTCAAAGGAGCCACTGATTCCCCAGCTGAATCTTGCCTTTCTGGAAGACGGTGGCTCCTGCCAAACTGTGGCCAGTGCCATCATTCAGACAAACAGCCGCTCACTCTATAAGCGGCTGTATGGTGCTGTTCAAAGATCTAAGTGGCCTTTTAACTTACTGCAGTAAGTCACAAATTCCCACTTCAGGTGTTGCATATAGATCTTGTTTACCTGGATGCATTTCTGTGATTCTCATGTCTAAGCTCATTCATCAGCAGCACAAAACATGGGCAAAACGACTGTGGGCAGTCTGAACCTGTCTGCGTTGACATGGCCTAGCCTGCACCACAGCATTCCCTTTCCAAACTGTGGGGACTTGTAAATTCCTCTTTTCTTTAGACTGGGAGTCGGTGAAAACCAGAAAACATTATGCCTCTGTTGAAGGAGACAGTGAGCACCGTGTTTGGCAAATTGACGATTTGGAAACCTTGCGTCTGGTCCTTGAGACCTACAGGAACTATTTGTATTTCAGATAGCAGAGCATATCTCTAATTTCAGATCTATACAGAGATCAGGGAGACCTGACTGTCCACTTCTTCCCACCATACTTTGCTATATGTCCTAGAATTTCTTCCCACCCAAATCCATTTCCTGTAGAGCTCTGGATCTGAAGGTGGAAAGGCAACGACAAAACGATGAAGGCAAGTGTGATCAGCAGGCCCCTGAGGGCTTGGGAGGTGTCCCACTAGTTGTTCTGCAATACATGGGAAGCCTGGGAAAGCACCATAGCATCCAAAGAAAGAGAACCAAGCAGTGGTATGAATAGATACATCTGGTAGGAGTAGGAGAAAAGCTGCAGGGTGAGCCAGCAAGGTGGGATCTTCCTGTAGTCATCTAATGAACAAATTCAAGTCCTAGGCTGAATCCAACATACGAGCCAGATTTTGCTTCCTCTGCCTACTGCTTGCTCTTATTGCTCCTCTCCTTTGTCCCTTTACTACAATAAGCAAAGACATTTTTATTCTCCCAGAACAGCAACTACATAAGAGATTCATCGTGCGCATTGCAGCTAAAAAGTTCAAGTACAATACATGAGCACAACTTCTGATACAGGAATGGTGGCAAACCCTGGATAGGTTCTTTGGCTCCCATAGATCTTTAGTGGGGTAGAGATTGATCACATGCAGCAAACCTTGGAATTCAACATTATTTCTTGGACACATGCTCATTATTTATAATGCCGTATCCAAGTTCAGCCAGGCAAGTCTCTTGGGCTTTTCATGTTTGGGCAGAAGATGCTTTCTCAGGAGATCTCTAGTACTTCCGCACCCAGTCACAATGGAAAATCTTTCTCACAACTTTTCAGTCCCAACAAATAATAAACATGAACTGTCTGGTTTTGCTTCATGTTGTGACTAAAATGTAAGGTCCTAAGTCAGAACTCCTATTTTTTATACCAACCCAATCTTAATACCAACTCTCTTCTCTAATGTCAGTGTTTCATCCAGTACCACTTCTATTCCTTAATACTAGTCCAAACAATAATTGCAATTGCTTATTGCCTCTATTGATCTTTATTTGGCAATTACAAATGAATCTAAGCAAGACAGCAGTGAAAACAGAAGGTCCAGATAAAGACATATTGTCATACAAAGTATAACAGCGTCTTATTTTAAAGAATTGCTCCTTCAGTCAATGTCAGATATTTTTACAGGTAGTTTAATTTTGAACTACTTCTCTTCTAACGTGCATTAACTTTGTAAGAAATTATTCTGCTGTCCTCTGACCTTGAAATTCCAGGGATGGGATGGTGTAGCTGACTAAAAAATAAACAAGGGGACTTTCACAAAACAAGTTTCCACAGGGTGACTAACGAATGTAAAAAGGAATAGGTACTTTTATTCGTGCCTAACTTATTGTCCTCTCTTTGGAATACGTGAAGATCACTTGGATTTTATAATGGTAAATACTGACATTTTGAACAAGAGTAAGAAATACATGGATGTATGTCTTTGACTGTGAGTACAGAGAGCTGCAGTCCAGAGAGGATCTTGTGTGTCGGTAGAGAAGTCTAAATTGGGACTTCAGAAATAAAAATCACTGTTCACGTTAAGAGATCAGCCAGATTGATTAGACCAAAGTGTGTTTCACAATCCTGAGCAGACAACCAGTTATCTCTGCGTGGGAGAGTGGTTTGTAATGCTGCCGCTGTTTTAACAAGGCATTGGCTATCAAATCTCTCCTGATCCTCATTGTGTAGCTGAGTTAATCTCTGAGCATCATGGAGCTCATCTCCTTCTGTGTGTCAGTGCAGGCAACACGCCTGCTTTTGCCCTTAATCTGGGTTATGTTTAGCCTGTTTATGTATCTCATGGGTAAGACATTTTGCCTTTAGGATTTAAAGTTAAGTACACTGGAAAGATTTAGGACCATGTAAGAATATGTCTCTCTTCCCTTTAATGCTTGTTGTTGGTAAAATTTGCTCTCTTTTCTGCTCATTTTTTGTTCTTCAGTAGTTTCCATTTATGTCAGATTTGCCCTTATTAGAGACTGGTTTGTTTTGCCATACTGAGTGATCTTAGTCATCACAGAAAAACATCACTTAGCAAAATATCTTGGATAAAGAGCAATTGCACTTCAGTGCGAGTGGCTGGCGTTCTTTAAGCATGACAGTTGCAATTCCTAGCATTTTGATTCTGTGTTTTCTTTACATAATAACCTGGAGATTCAGATGTGAACCAAACTGCAGAAGCACAGGAAATGTAGCCATAGCTACCTGGAGATTCAGATGTGAACCAAACTGTAGAAACACAGGAAATGTAGCCATAGTTGACAATTGCATAGAACAGAAATTACTTTTAATAGTCTTTATTTAGCTTCGATTTTAATATGTAATTTCTAACCTTTGGGAGATGGATTCAGTCCCCTAGCTTGGCTTGACCATGATTGTTAATAGATACACCTGGAAAAATAGTTGGAGAAACATATTTCCGTGTGTTTAGTAATCCTTGTGACTCTCCAAATAAAATTCAGACAGAAGGACCATGAAAGACAGAAATCAGAGAGTTACACTGTACATTCCTCAGCATTGCAAGCATCTGGGCAGGGGATTGCATATTCTAAGAGGGCAAAGCAGGGAGACCAAGCGCCTGGTTTGAGGGCTGGATCTGCAGAGGTTACAGAGAAAGAGTTCTGCTCATAAAACAAAAGCGTGTGTGCAGGAGGAGGGTGGGTCAGATACAGTAACAAAGAAGATTAATTGAGGTCCTGTTTGAGGCCATTAAAAATTCAGCCTAAATCACACTACAGGAGAGCCCTTTTCTCCAAAAACTAGGGGGGCTTGATAGCTACGTCCTATCTTTAAGGTAGTTCAGTGGTTGGATGTCATAGTCACTTTGTAATTATTGCTGTGCTAAAAAATGCCTCCGTTGCTAGTTAACAGAAATACTCATATCGTCAGATCAGTATGTCACTGTTGCAATTGTTATTCCACCCTATTTGCGACCACATTTGCGTCATCAAAAGTTTATACTGAATGCATAATGCAGTGCATATAATCCCGAAGAAAATATACTTGTTATTTCTTACATCTAATGCTATATACTGCCTTTAAATTATTGGAGTTTGCTCTTCCAATGTCTTACCAGAATTATCTACTGATAACATTTCTACATGAAAAAATGGAAAAGTTGGATCCTGAGTTTTGTAGCATTTTATAGAAAAGGAAACAGCTTTTCAAATAAACATTTACATGTATTTGCAAGTCTGGAATAGATGTGTAAATAAGATAGCATTAAACATAAATAAAATCTAGGCTTTAGGTAAGTCAATCTGTGCCTGCAAAAGACCATTGACACATTAAAACAAGTATTTCTATATGCAGTATTATATGCAGTCCCCCATAATTTCCAGTAACCTAGGTTCTTTTATAGCCTGAGTCTTAAAACAACATAATGTATTGATGCATGGAATAGATGAAGTCAGATTGCTGGAGGAGATACTTCTCCTGGAGGTCACTGTTGCCACCTCAAGAGCAACTGAATTGTACATGAAGCAGCTCCAAAAGGCCCATCAGTGCAAGGGAGGCAGCCTCCAGGCTGAGGAGCTAAGGGAATAACGACTTCCTTGGCCCAACTTCATCTATTGCCTACAAAGGCAGGTGGAAGCTATGGTCTTGGTTAAGGTCTGTGAAGATGTGGATCAGAAATGATTGGAACTAGAGGAGTGAGAAAGGAGGAACGCAACTGACAGAAAATCACTGGTTTGTCCTCTGTCAATGTTACCGTATTCTGTAATTTACAAAATTGCAGATGGTTGCCATGAGATCAAAGCAACCTGTATTTGTCCTTAACAGATCTGCCTTCACAAGAGGAGCTGAGCACGGACATGTTTTGTGTCTTACATAACTACTGTTTATCAAGATTCTGAATCTATGTAAAGAAAATGTGCAGATTAGCATGACTGAAGTATCTCTACACTGTTAACACTGAATATGTTCTCCATAGGTGTATCATCATAAAGTATAGCAGGTGTAATTCAATGGGGAATTCCCATTGACTTCAGTCAAAGATTTTATCCATTATGTGTCTTCAATACATTTCCACTGTCGCCATGACTCTTACCTACTTTACCTAGCATTCATACCTGTAGCATTTGAATGAATTCATAGCAGATTCAAATTCCTCTTTTAAAAAGTTTATAATTACGATTCCTTTCAAGGTTCAAACTGCATAGAAAGCCACTGCAAATCATCACTGTTCTTTTAAAGCAACCGATCTATTACTGCATAAATGTTATTGACTGTACATTGCTACATATGCTTTAACTTTGCAGCCTGTTTTACATGTATGTGATGGTAGAGCAAGTAGGGATGTTTTTGTGTAAGATGCTAAGGAAATGGAATTTTGTGTACCCAACAATGTCTTTCCTCTTCTGTGGAAAGAAGTTATGTTTTGGCTTGCATTTCAGACAGCATAGCACTGAGATGATTTAAACAAGATAGGTAAAAAAAAAAAGGTGAAAAATTGAGACTCAAACCTTGCAGTCTGGAAGAGATTAAAGTTGAGATCTTAGATCTGCTGAGAATTTATGACTCTTGTATGTTTGTAAGTGAATTTGTCCCTTTTGCTTGGTTTGGGAGTGTTTTTCTCTTTCATCTGACTATACTACTTTCATCACTACATTGGCTATTTTCAAGTAATGAAACAAAATAATGAAATGCTTGAAGAGTTCAGTGAGTTAGGATTACTCCTCAGTCTGTGTAGTCACGGTGCTGGGGAGAGCCACCAGCCACAGCAATGGTGCTTTGCACTGTACAGTTACTCTTATTTCACTCTTTCTGATAAGCACATAAAATGGAGGAATGATTTATCTTCAGTTCTGTATATTAAAGACATAACATATGAAATAAGTGCAACTTTGTGGAGTACACAGATTGTTGGAAGAGAGCCTGTTTAATGTTTGCAGACTCTATGGGAATCCCAAAACATAGGGGTGATGCAGGCTGTTGAGCGAGCAGGTGAGGAGGAAGAAAATAGGTGGAGAGCTATACAACTGAGTGGCCAAATCATCATTTGTGTGCAAGTACCAGTTGCTGAACAAAACCAAATGACTTTCACTAATTTTCAGTTGCACATCTCAATGTACTTTTCATCTTAAAGGCTGATACCTGCTGGCTCACACTACCACATTTCAATTCAACAGGATCAGAAAGTAAATCATTATTAGCATCATGCAAAAGCTAAAATTTCCTTTGACAGATTAAATAATCTTCTTCCAAAAACGTTGGCCTCAGTTTCATTTCAATTAATGCCTGTTTCACAGAAAATAAAATGGAAATAAGAAAAAAATCTTCAGATTCTGAAAAATAGTTAAATGCCTAAGTGGTAAAATTGTTAAAATAGATTTAAATTAGCTTTTTTCCATAAAATCCACTCTAGAATCTAATTCCAACTTTTGCTCAAAGATCTTCTTAAGCAACAATCAAGTCCTTCTGCACCTAAAATTTTAAAGAAGGCAGGAAAAAAACAACAAAAAAGCAAGAATGAAGCTCTTTGTAGTTTAAGTATGTTGAAATGAAAATCTAGGAATTGTGTACCATTTTCCCGAGTATTTTTCAAGAAAACATTTCCCTGTGTGTTTATCTGTGTAAAATAGTGATGCAGTACAAATTTTTAAATATTAAAAAAGAGGTTTGGAATTGGAAATCACCATATTTTTCCTATCTCTCCTTACTTGTTGGCCCTAAAATATAAGATACTCAATTGAACAAACAAGGATTTTTATTTTTTTTTCTTGCAATATTTTTTTACTTCTACAGCTTCACTGGTTGATATACTAACCTTTCTGACACTGCTTTTAACCCTGCAATGCAGAATTGCATCTGGTTTGTTCTTCTGTTGTTTCACCTTCCTTTGTGGCATAGAAAAACATTGCTTTTAGTTTATCTCTTCTTTTTCAACTGTGTTAAACACCAGGAGCCTCAAAAAAGAATCTACTGGCTGAAAAGAAGACGATAAACAAAAAAATTGCTTGCACAAACTAGGACTGGATGAATTTGGAGAAGTATCAGCAACTGTAGTATTAAAGATAAAGTTTTGGATTTGCTGATCTTGCTGCTTTTTAGGACTGAAAATTTTCTTTGAACATGTTTGGATTTTAGAGGGAAGTGTGCCACCCACCTATGAGTGATCAGAGTGAAGACAAAAGTACTCAGCATTGGCCAAAATAAAAGAAAGTTTGTCATCTTTCAGGTAAGGGAAACCACTAAACTTTTCACCTTTCTGTTCTGAATTTTCTTGGGTTTGAAATCAAATGTCATATTAGGAAGCAAACAAATGTTTTTGCATATGGTCTGATCACTAAAACAAATATGAGTCATTCGCAATGACGTTTTCTCACCCGTCTTTTTGGATGCCTGGGAACTGTGTGTCAGCTTCTTCATTTCAGAGAGTGAAGTCCTTTGCCTATACACAGCATTCGCAGCAGCAGCACAAACTACACCTCTGCCAAGGTGGCTGTCCTCCGAGTCAGGGGGATTTTGTGCATCTTCTGACAACTCACACAGGCCGTCTTCTGTAAATACGCAGGAAACATTGCACAGATCCCAGGTGAAGAAGAGAACTGTAAGGGAGTCTGTTCCACAGACGGTGCAGCAAGGGTGCTTTCAGCCATTCATTGTGTCTGTAACAAGATTAAAAAGCTAACTGAGGGCATTAATTCCTAAATAAACAGGCACAGGACATCCACATCTAGTCACTATCCAGCCATTTCACATGATTCAGCCTGGAGGAATCTGATTGAAAAAGTTTCCCGACAGCAAATATCCAGTGTAACATATAAACTCACCTGCAAGAGTAGTATATCTGTTGTCCTGGGGTGGGATAAGCATAAACTTCCTTGACACTATGTGTCTTTAATTGTGGTTGTCCACCCCCTCCTTCCTTTCTTTTCGTGACTACAGAAGGCTGTGCCTCTGCGCTAGTTCTTCACCTTTATTGTCCCCTGACAAAGAAAGCTGCAACAGACTTGGCAAAGGACAAGTTTCATCAGTCTTCAGCATCCTCAGACTTACATGTTCATGGCCTAAAGAAAAGTAGCAATACCTTTGGGAATTACTGTAACACCTACAACCTTGCATTTCACAGCAGTTTTGGGGGGAGCTGAGGGGCATGAAAGGAAGAGTCAGGCATGAACTCATTCAGCAGTGGCAGCAGCTTGAAAAGGATGCCTCTTTTTCCACACTCTAAAACTACTATACCACCTCAGATGTCATTGACAACATGAAGAGCAATATGTGGTCCCATGCTGGAGCCCTTCCCAAAGATGGCCAGGGAAGAAATAAAGAGGCAGGGAGAAAGTGGAAGGTACCTTAGGAAGGAGGCATCTCTTTCCTTGTCCATGGACAGTGCCTGCCTTTCTACCATGTGCAAACACAATTTTTACTGGCACTAGGATGAATTTATTTTTTTTTAGATTTCAGGGAGTGTGTCTAGGTATAAGGAGAGTGGTTTGGGTGAGGCAGATTAAGTGGTCTCTCTAATATGCAAATTCCTTTCCAAAGACCGTAATGGAAGGATTGATGATTTGAGAAGAGGAATGCCATCCCGTGGTAGGAGATAGCATGTCTCGGTGTGCCATCTATGTTGAGAAGGGAGAACAGCTAAAGACAAATAGTGAAGTGCCTCCCGTGCTGAGCCAGGACTATAAAAGGGAGTCAAATAAATTACTTGGTCAAGCGGGACTGCTCAAAAAGGCAGGCTCATAAATTTGAGGGATTCCCAAATGTACTCTGAATACTTATTCTGGAGAGAATGAACCAAGGTGTCTGAGTCCAGATCAGCTCTTTTTCCAAGAGCTGCATGATTAAAATCTCCCATTATGGCCAAGTTCTGTGCTTCAGACAATCCTGCAAATTGCTAACAAAGAGTTGTCCATTTGATCTGCCTGGATCTGCAGCAGATCCCCCAACAATGCCTACATATTTTCATTATTATCATTCAGGCTTTCAATGTAGGTGTTCAGAATGCAGCAGGAAACATGAGTGAGATCCATTGCTTAATCTCCTTCACCTTTTTCCCTCCTGTTGTTCCTGAACAAGCTGTGCTCTTTGGTATTAGTATTCCAGTCACATATTCACATGACTGTACCCTACCAAGTTTCTGTTATGTCAATTAAGTTGTAATTTTGAGACTGCATTAAGTTTTCCAGCTTCTTCTATTATTTTTGATACGTTTTACATCAGTATGAAGACATCTAGGCTCAGACAACCAGGCTGAGCATTGGTTGGTGTGCTTTCTTCTTCTTCTTCCTCCTCCAATGACATTTTTTAAACAATCATAGAGTTTTCATTTTTTTCAGCTTTTTTGTCTAGACCATTGTGGGTCATGTTTATTTGGATAGTCATGTCACCAGCCTGACAGGATATTTTACCAATATCTGATCAGATTAGCAAATCTATGCTAAAATTTTGCCTTTGTTAGATGGAGCCCATTTCTTCTCAGTAGTCCATCCCATCCCATCATGGAAGCATGTGGTTATGGTTAGGAAACCAAGGTGTTCCTTGTAGCACTGTTCACAGCCATGCATTCTCTTCCCATCCTTACATGCAAGTACTCATTTGAGATTATTTTTGTCTAAGTAGAAACTGCAATCATAAGTTCTTCTAGGCCTCTCCATCTTTTTACCCAAGAAGCATCATCAAATACACACAAATACATCACAAAAACCATAGTGACCACTTATTGTCAGAGGGCTACATGATTCCCAGAGGCTGAAGTAACCTCTAGCTTCTTTAGGAGAGAGACAATACCTATCTAAGACTTTATGCAGAACTTGAATGTACCAGGACCCTAATTCATGAAATGTAGTGTAATTTTAATAAAGACTGATGTTAAAAGGCAGAAAATTGAAAAAAATGGAAATTCAATAGACATTCAGAGATCCTCTACTCTTACCTCTGTATTCCAAAGTAGGGTCACCTATATCAAAACTGCTCACGAATGACCATTCATTTTTAAACTATACTTTAAAAAATAGCCAGTAATAGTACACTGTGGACTATCACAGCCTATCTATTTCAGTACTTCACCATCCTACCTTTAGTTTTTCTTATATCAAACTTTCCTCTGCTGCAGTTTACTTGTTCTAACCACAATGAATATGGAGAAAAATTTATTCCCTCCTTCTTTGTAAATTGCCTATATCTACACTGGTAAAATAAACAGAGCTGGTACACAGGACCGAACAGTGCACCTTGATTATCTACAATGTCATGTTCCTAGAACAGGCCCTGACAGAGTTTGGGCATTGCTCTACTTACTTCCCAAACATGGCCTGAGACTTATTACTGTGTCAGGTGCAGCTGTGTCATCACAAAGGCTGTAAAAGAGTTTAAAGGCCAGATAATGTCTCCAGGCCAAAGAATAAACTCTCGTATTGTTTGTTTTAGTTTTTTTTTAATATAAATGTACCCTTTATATAGTTAATAGTTCTTATCAACTCTCCTTTTTTTGGACTAAACGATGTCAATCTCAGCCTTTCTTCTCAGACTCCACATCATTCTCACTGGAACCCATATCATTTTCAACTGACATTCCCAAAACTGGTCCCTGAAGTCCAGTTCCCAAAGTGCAATACTCAGCTGCCCCCTCACCAATGCTGAGTGAAGATGAACATGATTTTCTGTGCACTACAAATAATATTCCTATTTATGCATTCCAGATTGCTTCATACAGTTTTTTTAAGTACAGTCGGATGAACTTAATGAGCTCTAATTGATTTTGTATATCTCTAACTTATTTAATACTTTTAAATACATGATTCCAGCATTTAGAGCACCATAACCCTTTGCATTTGTTGCTGAAGCTGATTATATTAGCAGAGGTAGCACAGGCAGGCTTTTCAGTGAGAAAAAAGTCATTAAATATTTTGGCCTCTCCAGAGTAACATTTCGGTGGCATCAGTTGGTGGTCATGGAGAAGTTCCTCACTTCTACTATTTTTGTACCTGTTCTGTGGATCATTGAGAAATTTCTTTCTCAAGAGCTGTCAGCCTATCCACTTTTAAAAGCACACATATGTGTTTTAAAATTAGATGTTAGACTGTTAAGACTTTTTAGGAATGAACTGTGCCTCATAAACCAATCTCTTTGAAAGGAATCCCTAGAAGAGCATATCAGTAAAATTAAAATGATAAGGATAACTATTTATCGTTATCAACCGACTTCCTATCAATTATCTTGTGCTGTCGTGACCCCTGTTGCCCGTGCTAATTCACCTTGACGTATGTTATTTGTTTTTTGAAGCTTCACCTGCACACCTTCTCTGTTGACAAAGATGATGTGCTACAGGAAGGCAGGTTTTACCATTGCCTCTTGCCTTTTGACGTGGACTTTGGTACGGAATAAAACTCCGTGTGGTGGTCCACAGTGGGGCTGTGGTCTGCTGGTGGAATGGGTGTTTGCCCGGAGCAGCAGACCTTAAGGGTGATTGCATTGGTGACTGAGACGGTAATGAAAGAAGTTTGTTAATTAGCAATCTAGCTAGTGCTGACTGATAAAGGGATATGTACAGTAGTTTGTCTTATCGCTTTCGCTAGGTTTACACTGGCGTGACACCACTGAATCTAGAGAGGCTGTTCCTGATTTACTCCAGGGCAAGGGCAGAATCAGGTCTGATTTTGCACCACGACCCATACAGATAACAGCTCTCACTGGGAAACGTATTGGGTATATTTAAGAACACTTCAATATACACAAACGTATTTATAGCCTTTCCCCATTTCGTGAGGATATTTGGTACCTCTCGTTACAAAATATTTCTAAGCTAAATCCAGGACTGATAAATCATGACTCCGGTTTCTTTCGAGTAGGGTAGCCTGCCTAAATCACTGCCACATTCTTCCCATAGTAGTCGTTTAAAATTAATAGCACATGCAGAGGAAAAACTAAACCCTTTGACGTCACTCCCGAAATGAGGAAACATAAACAGCAAAGGCTTCGCTCCGCGGCGCTGGCAGTGCCGGCGCGGATTGGTCTGCTCTCCCGCGCCGCTGGCAGTGACAGCACCTCCCAGCCCGGCTCGGCCTTCGGCGGGCTGACACGGGCGGGTGGGCTGCAGCAGGCTCAGCTCTACCCCAGCCCTCACCCTGGCAGAAAAGTGCACTCGCTTCCCGAGCCTTTTTGCTTCTTAAGGTGGTTTTATTGGCTGGGTTGGGGGACTTGGGGAGGGTTTTTTTTCCTTTTATTTTTTTCCTTTTTTTTTCCTTCTATATTTTATTTTTTGTTATTTTATTTTGATTTTTGTTTGCTGTTGTTACTTAATTCTATTCCTAATCCTGGATGCAGTTACTGGATTCTGCAGTACAAGTCTTCATGAACAAGCTGCACCGCTTAGAGATTTCACGGCATTCAAAGGTCACAGAACTGCCACTATGGTTAAATGTCTTGTTTAATGGTTGAGGTATGTACAGCAAATCTAAAAGCGGCAGCATGGTTATTTTTGAAGGGGAACTAAAACTGTGAGGGGGAGAGGGAGATAATACTATAAGATTTTTTTTACTGGTGATTGTTACTACAGCAACCGGTTTTTGAATTTCCTCCCTTTTTCTCTTTATTCAACTAGATGAAAATTTTAACTTATGTTGATTTAACCATTTCATGGCGAAAGATGACTGCAGAAAGAATCTGTTGTTGTAGTCCTTTCTGACCCCACTGAGGAAAGTGTGATTGCTTTTTCTATATGTTTTCCTACTGCTCTGTGGCAGGAGAGGAGACCTGGGACTTGGCTGGCTTAGATGAAGGGAGAAGAAAGCAGAAACTCGTTCTTATCCTGAGGACGCTGCGAGTTTGTCTGAGAGTTAGAGCAGAGAAAGAGTTGGAAATAAACAGAAAACAATATCAGCCTCATTTTTAGGAGCACACATACCTCATCAATTCTTTTTTTGTTACACGCTAAGATTGCTTTACTTGATTTGGGTTCAGAAGTTTAAAATTCAGAAGCAGCCTGCGCTTTGACTTATAAGCAGATCCTCAGTGCGAAGGGAGGGAGCTGATCGTCTTATATCAACACCAGTTTTCAGATAGCTTTTGCTACTTAAGCAGAGAAAAGTGGGAATTTGCTTGGAAGTTGAAGTAATGCAGCCTGACGTCTGTTTGATGGTATATAGGTTCAATTCATATTTGAGCTAGGGGTCTGCCTTGGAATGAGTGTTGCAGCATTACAGTGGACAGTGTGTGCTGCAGGAAACGAAAGCAACTGCTAGCATAAAACTAACATTGTTTTCAGGAGTGTGATTCTAAAATACAAGAGCAGGAGCCACTTGTCAGAGCTCGTGTGTGTGTGTATGAGTGGTCTTAAAAATAATTTCAGCCGACACAGCCGATTTCTATTGTGAATTGGATTAATATCCAGGTATGCTCAATGACTAGCAATCTTCATATTTTCCCACTTTGTGAAATGAGACTTTTTACGGCTCTGTTTGTAGATATAAACCCTCTGCAATTTGAAAATCTTTTAGTTTAAAAATTATACCTGAAAAAACAACTCGTATAACAAGGAACAGAATATGAGCACACTCACTTCATGCAATGCACCTCAAAGGGTTACAAAAATTAACTACACTAGGCTGAAGCATGCTATCTTAAGGACTGCAAAAATATTAGCTCTGAAATGCAGAGGATGTGATATGTGCTGTGAATGGACAATTGCTATTCTGCAGTGCCTAGTGGGAAAACAAGGACTTTGTGTATTGCAAATGCATAACTGCAGCTCCTCCATTTCCTTTGCTGTATCTTCACCGATGACTGCAGAAACAAAGAGGCTTGTCACGAATAAACTCTTTAGTGCCCCATCTCTTTGGAGATACTTGAGGATTATTTTTTTTGTCATATCATCCAGCAACCCAAAGTCCAGCTTCCTTAGTCGAACTGTTATTCTTTCATCTCCATGACATTCTGTCCTCCCCAGCCCTCCTCAAAGTCTTACTACGTGAACTGCTAGCTGTTTTCAAAAACTAAAGCACTGCTTCTCTAGCCCCAAGTTTAGAAAGGTTAATACAGTATTTGTTAGATGATTAAGTGGTAAATTTGACCAAGGAAGCCTCAGTCTATAGGAACTATAGCCTGTTCTGTAAGGAACAACCCTGTAACTACATGAGGATATCCAAGTTTCCAAAAGACAATCTGTAAGACATTTGGTTATAATAATTTCCTAGAATTAAATTATTCACTTCTTTTGGTAAACATTTTTTAGAGAAGCTTAGTTTTTAAGCTCTGTAATCTACATTTTGCTGCATCTGTGTTTCATAGCAACTACTACTGGTGATACTAATAGTAAATATGCTAAGTGGACCTCAGCTGAGGAAATGACACTGTTTGTCTACTTTAGTAAGAAAAGTTTATCAGCAATGCTTTCTCTGAACCTTCTTAATTCAGCATCAAGAACAAAATACAATTTAAGGTTGGCCTCTCTGCAGTGGGTGAAACACTTACTGATATTTGCAGTTACAATGTCTTAAAAAAGAAGTCTGTATTGTAGAAGTTTCATGGGATATGAATGGCTGCTCATCCTGAGTTTATTTCCATAGGGTGGACAAGAGTTGTCACCAGTGACGTTCCAGTGATTCCAGCAGAGTAAGGCATACTCTGCTGAGTCTGATCCAATGTATTGCAGATCACTTTTTTAAATTATGAAATTTAATTCTATAAACTAATGCATAAATATACCATTATAATGGCAGCTGTTTTCTCCCTTTCCTCCTATTTATGTGCTTTTCCCTTCTGAAATCCAGCGCTTTGCTTGCACTTACCAGACCTCTAGGTAGGTCACTGAAGCAGACTGATTTTTCCAGTGTCTTCATTGCAAATATATCAACTATAACTGAGACATTCAATCATACATAATTCCTTTTCACTCACCCCATGGTTCTTCTACCAATAATTAAAGCATATTTTCATGAGAAACAGTCTGAAAATTGATATTTCTTGACGTATATATAGTTTTCTTGTAATTTTCAGTCTCATAGGGAAAAAACTTCTCTTGTACTGGCAATTTCCTTCATAGGAGCTGTGTGAAGCAGAAATCCAGGTACTAAGCAAGGCATTCCTATCAGGAGACTAAAACCTGACACCTCTTTATTTAATCATAAGAAATGTTTAAGATCTAATCTGTCCTGTAATTAAGCCAGATATATGGCCAAAAGCTCTTGATGCAGTTGGGCTAACAGAAAAACAAGTCATTTGAGGCAGCCAGGAAGACATCCCATGTAAATAGGCATTCTTAGCAACTCACTATTGTTCATCTTTTCTCCATTTTCGTGCTTGAAATTATTACAGCGCTCCATGTGTTTGTCACAGGGTGAAAGTGAAAGGGACAGCTGGGGTCCTACCAGCTGCCAGAACAAAATTAAGTGTTTTGCAGTGAAATGATGGCTCAGTATTCCTCCTCCCACATCCATATTGGGTGGAAGATGGGACTCTCTATGTTGGAATTATAGCGTTCCTTTTTCTTGCTCCTCAGCCAGAAAGCAGGCTTACCCTTGCAGAGACATCAGTTTTTACACTTTCAGTCAAACGTTGGCTTTACATCTAGCGTGAAAATTGCACGTTTCAGTCACAAGCTTCAGGGTGTGGAACTGATGTTATTTAGAGTTTATACCCTGGGGGCACTGGGACACAGAAGTGCAGCCTAAGTGTCCTAAAGCAGTTCAGAAGTTCTGGTGTTTTTCTTTCTCTGGCCAACACAAGGTGCATCAATTTAGGCAGCTAAAGATGAACAGCGGTAGCTGAAAAGCTAGGCCGAAAGCTGAGCACAACATATGCAATCAGGTGAGGGTGGCTGACAATATTTTTCTGTGATTTCTCAGTAAATGAGTGGAAATCAAATAACATGTCTTCTGATAGTAGCAGGAATTTGTCAGGTCTGAAGTATTAGCTTTGTGTAAATACTGGAGAGCTAGAATGTATTTACTGTATTTAAGACAATTCATTTAATTTATAGAAATTCAAATGCAAAGCCAACTTCTGAAAGACTTTTTAGCAAAAAGAATTCTTCTGTGTCTTCCTGAAGATGGTTGAGAACACTGTTTAGTTTTATTTTTACTATTATTCTTACTACATTACCGTTCCAAGAAAATTGTATTGGAAAACAATATTTGAACCGCTGAACTCATAATTTCTGTTTTCCTGTAACAGACTGTGCGATTCAGAAGATATATCGCTAGGGTTCACAGTGCTCACATCTGGGCTAGGGATAGCTATCTGTTTTAAAGCCTCCAGTTTTAAAGTAGAAAATTAACAGATCAGAGCCAGATCAGATAGAAGAGAGAACAGGTCCAGAAGCCAGACTTCAGTGGCAAAACTGTAAGTGAAAAGTTTGCAGTAGAGACAATTCTCAAAAAACAACAGCCAAATAATTTGAGCATTTCTTTTGCACACATTTAACAGTGTGGTACCTGCAGTCCATCGATGCTGTAATTTTGATATACATTTTCCACTTGTTCAGTTCTTAGGAAGTGAAAAATCTATAGCTATCATTTTATTGTGTAAACAGTGTTGAACTATAAAAATTAAACTAATGAAAGGGCCCTATTGACTTTGATTTTCTTACTCCGTTCTTCCTCCCAGTGGGAGCTGTGAGTGAGGATGGATGAGAACTCAGTTTAGCTACTTATTTAAGCCACATAGTCTTATGGTGGTATATGATATGCTTCTGCTAGCTTACTATCCAGCCAAATAAGACATCCAGGTTGCCTGGATGGATAAACATAGCTGATGACCTCTTCCTCTTAATAGGTGGGGATGAGCAATTACGATTCTCCCAGTCACACACAGGGACGAATTTGTTATAGTTTAAAGAAGAGTTACATGCAGACACAAACAGCCAGATTTATTTCTCTTTGAGTAGGTTATTTTAAAAATAAGAAACAAATATTTAGAAGAAGATAGTTGCAGAGGTATTTTTTTCTGTAGCTGGTAGGTTTATATTAGTTACCCACAAAAATTTCTGGTATGAGAAAACTCACCAACTACTATCTCACTATGGTGCGTGTTAAATGCTGGCAGTGTAAGGGTTTTTTTTAAAGTACAGCACAGAATCTCCTGTCAAACTAAGTTTAGCTAATTGTCACAGAGGTATAAAAACACTTGCGGGGCAACTGCTATCAGGACCCGTATACAATTGTCTACTCGGCTGTTTGTAGCAGAGTCCGTGATACTAACCCACCTGTATGTAAGAAAGATGTTTTGGAAAGGATGATCATTACCTTTCCAAGAATAAAGTCAGAGGTAGGCATGTTTTGACTGAACATGCAGCAACTCAAAGGTGGCTCAGAGAAATACACATCTGCAAAAGTGAAATTAAGAAACCTCAACTTCAACTAGACAACTCCTGGAGGAAGATATTGAGCTACCATGTAATCACTTCTGCTCCCTTTGGAAATTGCCCTTTATTCCTTCTGAAAGAAAGGGTCTGTACTGTCATGTTCTTATTCCCTTTCTTTCTTCCTACCCAACCTTTTTCCCATAGCACACTTCCTACAGTGATTGTGAAGACCACTGGCTAAGCTCTGGGGCTTGTCCTAATATGGGGTGGCAGAACTACCTTTACTGTACAAGGAGTGGTCCCTTGGAAAGAGAGATGACGATTCCCAGGTGGTTGCTGTGCTTTAGAAATGAACACATATTGACATGAAATACCTTAGTACTTTCCCAAGAATTGAGCTGTCATCCAAAGAGCATAGCTATTTTCCCCTTTATGTATGATGATCCTGGTATAGAACAAGAACTGGGACCTCTGCTTAGATAGCCCCAGAGGACAGCATCTGCTTAATATTTCTGTCGAAGAGCACCGGTTCCCCCAAGAAACCGAGAGTGTAGCAGTGCTGTGAGCTTCACTTATGTATGCAGCTGCACGCTGAAGTACACTAAATATGGGGCAACACCTGATGTTTGGTTTTGCCTTTCCCTCAACTTACCACTTACACTTGGCTTTAAACCTTTGTGAAGGTTAGATAGAATAAGGACTTACTGTGTCTCAGGCTGCTGGGAAGGAGGAGAAGACCTCACGTGGACACCCAGAGAGAGATGAAAGCAGATGCATGAGGTCTTCATGGAGAAAGCATGCTTCTGGCTTTGCATTAACTAACAACCGTGTTGAAACAGGCTACTGCCCCTTGGTGTTTCAAATGTTGGGATATGGCTTGGCTCTGCATTACTTATAGGCATTTCTGTTTTGCGCACACTGCCATAATATCTGAGTGTCTATTAATAACAATGTTCAAGTGGCATCAGAATGGCCATCATAAATTTAATTAGGCAGTGTATCTCCAGTTTAATCAATATGGTCATTAGAAGACTGTTAAAACAGCCAGGAAAACAATAATTAGTCCTGATTAATAAAGGAGAACTTGCACACATCAGCAAAGGAGAGGAGGGAGCTGTGCCTGTTCAAGGCTTGGGTGGACAGTGAGTTGCTTTCTGCTTTAGCAGAGCTGAGGATGCTGTTATTAGAAAACCTTCTTGAAAATGCCCTTACAATACTAAATAAAGTGGAAAATAATATACTGTAGAGAGAGAACTACTATACTGAAAGTATATTTTCCAAATTCTAAAGTTCTGTTATTAAAAACCCCTTCACTTTCTTGAACAAACTATAAGTGCCAGCTAGAAAGATAAAACTGCAATTTATTTCTTCACCAAGCAAAGCCCTCAGGTGCACAGTTGCTTTGTTTTTGTGGGACTGCTTTAAAAAGCAGAACAACTCAAAGATAAAAAGAAGACCTAAATTGGATCGGTGTGTGAGAGTGTAAATGACATGGTGCCACTGAGATTAATAGGACTCCATCAATTTATATCTGTGAAAGATCAGACCGTTGAGCTTTCAGGTCTTATATGCACTCCTTCTCTTTACCAGTTAGATCAAATTTTAGGCTCATTAGCCTTTTGTCCTACCTGTTCCATACCAGTTTTCCACATTTTCTTCAGCATTGCTGTTCCATCGGACTGCTTTTGATGGCTCCACAGAAGCTGCGACGCATTCTTTCCCTTCCATCACCTTCTAAACCTCTCTTCTCTCCTTCCCTTTCTCACAGCAAAAAAAAAATGCTTACCAGATTTTATGTGAAATCGTAACCTCACAGTTAATTTTTAGCTTATGTGCTAGCATCTCTAAAAGTATATGTATTCGTAATACGGAGGGGGCTGATCTCGCTTGTTTTCAGTGTAGACCATGATCTGCTTCAATGACACAGCTATGTAAGTAGTAATTTTAAAAGCTGAGGAATAACAGGGAAATAGTAATTTTGTTTAGAGGCTGACATATAGTGCGCTGTATCACAAGATATTTTTCATGTAGTAAGGCTGTAACATCCTGTCTCTTTGAACCACGAAACTGTATCTGTAATAATAATATCCACTAGCAAAATATAACCTCTGTAATAGTACGGTAACAAAAACTAGTGCAGCACGAGGATGTTGAATGAAGTTCATACTATATATCACCATCAAAGCTGACAGAATTGGTCAAGCTTTCAAAAAAAACTCAAATCCATTTTAGTTTCTAAATGAAATAGCTGGATCTGAAAAATTGCTGTGCACGAGAGCTTGCCTGGGAAATGTTTTCCCCTTCTACCTCAGACAGAAGTAGCCAACAGCCTGTGGTTAGTGCTCTCGAGAGGGTAAAGAAGAAAAAGATTCAAGTCCCCCCTGCTTGTGTTGGCTTTCCTAGGGTGCATTACCGCGGCGGTGTCTCCCAAGGGCTGACCTCTGTGTTCATGGGGTCTGGCAGACGGAGCCCAGCGCCTGCTGTCCCACGCTCAGCCCCAGCATGAAACGAGAGCTTCTCCATCGCTGAAGTGGCACGGGAAGGTTGCTTCAGGCAGATCTCTACCTGCAGCTCCAGAAGGTCTGTCCTGAAGCCGAGAACCCTTTCTAATGGGCGTTTTCTCCAAATGAGCATCTCCTCTTGAACAGGTTTTGTTCCAACAAATTGTTGCTTTTAAGAGGAAAGGCCAGATATATTTTGAGGGAAAAAAATTCTCACCGCTACTACAGAATTCCCACCTTGCTTATGAGGACTGAGGGGCACAGAGACTTTGCTTGCTTTGCGTCCCTGCTAGTGGGCAGAGGTGGCTGAAAATCTGGTTCCAATCTGGTGACCATTTTGAAAAGTCTGCTTAGATGTTTTTATTTTATAGTGCCTGAATTGAAAGGTCAATGGTCACCAAAGCCTTGAATTTCCAAATCTTTCAGCAATTCTCTCTTCACCCTCCTCCCAATAGGCCTGGTACTACTTTTGTTTCTTATTTTGAAAATAAGTGGGGAAAAAAAATAAGTGCTCCGTGCTTTATTTATGTGATGACTATATAATGCTGAAGAGATTATTTCTTCCTGTTAAGATTTCCTTGTAGTGGTTACAGTTTTTCATCTGTGAAACACATTTTCTTTAAAAAGAGGCTTGCGCATGCACCGCAGATGTAGTCGTCTTCTTATCCTTCCTCCAAATTTAGCCCTTTAGGGCTTCTCCAGCAGAGTAAAGGAGTGTGGGATTCTGTTTGGGTTTTTATTTTTTGCTTAAACACCATAGCAAACATTATTTTAAATCCAATAATATGAGAAAGGGAGGATTATAATGTTTAAACATGTCAGCTGGTCAGAAAGTCTCTTGGGGGGCAGCCTCACATTCATCTGGACCACCTAATACGTGACTGCAGCTTGGTCTCACTACATTAGAAATTTTGAACTGGTATTCACGGTTTAGTTTAAAAACTTACAAAGCATCACTTGGCTAATCCTTTTTTAACTTTTAATCATGTTTACTACTAATCTGAACAAGCCTGAACTGACTTCTGAGTATTAGTAAGAACTATTTCACTTTTCATAAAACAATAAAGCAAAAAGCATTTAATGCCAATCTGTGTTTGGCGTTGAACCTTTTAATGATAGCTGCTGAAAATTAGTTTGCAAACAAACAAAAAAGTCTCGAAAGGTCCAGATGTTTAAAACACAGAAAACAATTAGCAGAGGTCTCAGTGCTATGTAGCCACCCTTAATTGTCATCTGTTGACAGGACTTTGACAGTTGACCTTCTTCAGCTTTGATTTTAGGAGAACTTCAAAAGCCTCTGAACTACTTTCTCAATTTCTAGAGACATGTTTAGAAAGATTGTATTAAAGGGGCATTTCTCCTTTTTGACTCTCTGTTACCCTCATGTTCTCCTGAGAACACTTGTCCAAAAATTACCTTTTCACCACACTGATTTATAGGTTCTGGCACGGGAACTAATGCCGTTTCTCCTAGTAGCAGACAGAAAATTAGTCACAATCTGATGTTAACAACTCCTTCATTACCTAAACTGTTTTACACTTTATTAAGTTCAACACAAGCAAATCTAATGCTTTTGAACAAACCAGGGAGTTCTTGTCCGTGTTGCAAATACACGAGACGATAATTAATTTGTAAAGTCACTATTGTAAGTCAGCCCCTGTGGCAAACTGGGATCTGAATTGTGATACCACTGGATTCTGCAGAGAAGTGCCACTTGAGTGCAGCAGAGAGAAAAAATTGCTTCGGTTAATTTACATTAAGAAGTCAAATATGAATGACACTGTCCACACAGTTGCTCTTGTGGTTCCTGTTGGGAGACAGGGTTCAACATATTCTACCCTCACATTTGACACACTACAGATTTGTCCGGGCTGGCAACAAATAATCTGCACTGTAGAGAGCGATAGGGTGGTTCTGAGGTATAGGATACCTGTAGATTTCAGCAACAAGGAGATCAGGAAAGCTTTTATGAAGAGTCAGTCCACCACTAGATGTTTCTACCAAAATCAGCGGTGGTGGTGGTGTAATTTTCAGCTGGTCCCTTAAATTGCCCTCACTGCGTTTCAGAGTCAAGTACCTGCTGAGCAGACAGGTGCTTTACTAATTAATGTTCCTCTGCACCTTGCCCATGAACCTCAGGCAGTGTTCCTGCGGTCCCTCTGGGCTGGAAGAGGAACTCAATGGAAAGTCACTCCTGTAAAAGGGAACAGCCTTGGTCCTAGCCCAGGAAGATATGAAATTGAATCAACCTAAGTTGTGACATTATCATGTATGATATGAGAAATGGTAAGACGTTTCTCATGCTTCATGCATGCAATGGCATTTGCTGTGCTAGAAGAGTCTAGTATAAAAGGATACATTAATGAAAACTGTAATTTAGAAAGAGAATGTTTCTGAACATGTTGATGAGTAAAGGAAAAGTTGTGGTTCTTTAAGAGAGGCTTTACAATTATTATTTTTACAATAGAGGCATAGAAACAAAGTTTTAGTTTGACTTGGTCACTCCAACACTTTTCCTTTAAATCAAGATTCTTTTAAGGACCAAACTTAGAACTTGCAAAATTATCCACTTCTTTAAAATGTTTTGGGGAGATTATTTTGAAACCTGTACCTAATGCTCCCATTGGCTCTGCTGTATTTATGAGATCCTCAGAATTTTTTAAAATCAAAATGTCAAATATGTCACATCAGCCATGCTATGGTTTACTTCAACAAAACGGTAGTCCAGAGTTTTCAAAAGGGTTGGACATTGTAATACTAGAAATAGCCAAATGGTTACTGATTATAGTTTTATTATAATATTGATTTCTATTAAAAATAAAATTAATACTATTTGCACTTCGCTAGGAGAGGCAGAGTTATCTTAAGCTAGCCCTCTACTCTGTGGTAGAACTGGAGGATGCATGCTAGGGCAAACATTTTAAATCCACCACTGCTTAGAAATATAAAATAGTTTTCTCTAACTCATAAGCTTATGTTTTTTCTTTTTCCTTAAACTCTTGAGCTTTTGCTTAATGCAGTGTTTCCTCTTCTGTCCATATATTACATTACATTCACAGCAGCTGCTTGCTACTTCTAAAAACTTCCCTTTTTTTTCTTTTCTCACTTCCTTTGAAATGTTCCTTTTTTCTTTAGAAAGCAGAAAACCAAAGACCAGAAAATTGACTTATCTCATTACTACATTTAGAGATAAAGAATTTTCTATCTAACTAATTTTTAAAATTTGAAATATCAAAGGAAAGAGGATCTTTTGTCTTCTGATTGTGGACCATTACAGTTATACTGTCCTTCCAAACTCTGAGCAGATCCTTACAGGAAGTCCATGCGTCATCTTAAGGCAGACAGTAGGCAGGCATAAGGGGAAAGTATGTCCTCGGCTACCATGAAACGTCAGAAACATTGCTGATTATGATTGATAACAGAGTGAAAGGGAGAAAGGCAAGCAGAGATGGTCTTGGAGACTTTCGATCCCAAATAGGAACATGATATCATGTTCAGACTCGTACCAAATGAAATGCTAACCTAGGAAAAATTGTACTGAGCTAAGAGATTATTTAAGGCTGTTGCTCTATGTTGCAAAGTGTGTTGAAGTATCAGGAGGGAATGAAAATGTTGTATGTAACTCATTAGTCAGATCAGTAAGTCTCATTTAAGTAAAACATCTCTATTCCCCGCGATAGAAACTCAGGAAACACAAATGTATTAAAGGCTACTTTTTGGAAACGGCTTCTCTGTCTCTGCGTAAATCTTTTAGAGTCGGAGATTCAAGCTTTTGCCACTCCAGATTTTCTAACTCAGAAAATTATTTTTTATTCACTCAGAAATTAATTAGTGTTTAAATACAATATTTAGATCTTCTGTTCTCCGTGTGTGAATCTAGTTATTTGACTGCAGAACAAACAAACATTTGTATAAGCAGTTTATGTTGATAGAGTCTTCTGCTGTGGGAATTTGCCATTTCATAAAATAAATAACTTGTTATGGAAAATTGCTCTGTATCCTAGGGATTTGGAGTTCTACCTAAACTGAGAATAGAATGACTTCAAGCATCTATTTGATTTTTTTTTTTTAAAATGATAAAATTAAGGGTTCAGTTCACCTACCGTATGCATGCTGAGTGCAAATTGTACCGGCCTCCCCCTGAACCCAAAACACAAAGTCTTTACAGCAGGCAGGGTGGAAACCTTACCTACCCTGGAGCTATGTTCCCTATAGGCACCCCCACAGCAGGGACTGCTAAATTGTCTGATCCCACAGCTCTGCTAACACTGCACCTTTCCTCAGCACCACTGGGCGCATCCAAGCCCGTGTGGCTCCAACCAGAATCTCCCTCAGAGAATTTGTCCTCTCTGACCCAAAAGCCCTGGCTCTGCTTCTCATTGTGTGGGCAGGGCGTGGGCAGACAGTGAGTGAAAGGGCGGAGGAGGAAGAAACGGGAAAGGGTGGGTACAGAGAACGACGGGGGAAAATTGCACGGTATCTTGTGATCTTAAACATCTGTAATAATGCGCCTTCCTCCATCCAATACTGACTATAATATTGCCGATACTAAGTCTATTTCATCACTATTTCTCCTTGTCTCCATCAAGTCTTGATATTTTGACCTCCAGTATTTCTATACTGGCTGCCTATAGAAATATTTAATCTGTTCAACATCATGGTACTCGAAGGCTTGGGTTTACACAAATTTCTTTCTGATGGTTGACCACATGATTCTGGTGACATAAAGGCTGTCTCCAGCATCAGGATAAAGATTGTTCGTGTAAGAGACATCTCTGCGAAATTTCAAAATGAGCTGCTAAGAAACTGGGGGTTATCCTGTTCCTCAACACTTCCCTTTCCAAGTGCAACATATGTTTCTTCCAATTTTTCAAAGAAATCATCATGTGTTTAAAAGAAAATAATTGAGACAACAAATCATATATAACAGATACTATAGTCCTAGTTTAGGCAGTACTGGAAAGTACTCATCCTTGAGGACGAGGGATAAAATAGAAAAAAATCTGAAAAAAGTGTTGAAAACTTAAAGATTTGACTTTTAGAAACAAGAAGCAATGAAGATCATTACTTATTTACTCCAGAACATTTATTAACCTCACTGGTTCACCCTGTGACATCTCATTATGTGTGAATATCTGGACCATTCACACATTCTTTGAGAATTTATTATGGCAATTTTACTTAATATGCAAAAGAAAATTCATGATGGCAGTACCTGCAAATTATGTGTTCTACAACAACAGTAGTATGGCCATGCATTGTTTTTTTCTTATGGAGAACAGAGAGTTTAAATACTCTGAATGTTTTAGGTCTCTAACAGTGTATTGAATCATGTGAATAGTTCTGCATCTAGGACTGTTTGAATACTGAGCAAATTCCAATGTCTCTGCAGGACTTGACAATACCAGGTCAGAGTAACAGTAATTGATTACTCAATTATTATAACATTTTTAAAAATTCTGTACAATATTTATTCAATAATTGTTTCAGAAAACTGACAGAATATATCTGTGGATTTGAAATATTTCTATATCCTTCTAAATTTTATAACAGGGTAAAAATTCTAATTATGAATTATTTGTGAGTTATTAAATGCAGATGTGGGAAAAAAATTAGAATCTACGGGAAACTCACAAGCTGAAAGATCAGATCTATGACTGGATGTTTAACCTTTCAAGGTGTCCTGAAAAACTGCACGGTGCAAAAAACTGAGAAGATATAAACCAAATTCCCTTCTTATACATGCAAGGAGAAATCTGCTTGGCTTTGTGGTACTCTTCCATGTATGGAAGAGGGTTGTATATGTTACATAAAGAAAGTAGTATTGTTTCCAGTTTTTGTATTCAGTTTATATCTGAGTCTGATAACAAGAAAAATCCTGCTCTCCTGTTTTATCAACCTGGCCTTGCTGGTTTATGTGTTTTACATAAGTTCTATGTTAATATTTTGGCAACTAACTTCCACTGCATTTTATTTTGAAGAGCCAAATGATCTAACATTTCAAGGCTTTCTGGGATCTGCCTCATTCTTAATGTCTTCCCTTGCTATCTTTTATTCTGATATAACAAGGTTAGTGCTGCAGTTACGTAGCCTTCACCATATCTCCCAACAAACATTTGTTCATAAATAAATGAGTTTGGCAAAATTATCTCATCTTCTTGTCACTAGCACATCAGCAAATCAGGCTACGCCTCTGTCTAGATTCCAGCTTCTTAATCATTCTGAAGAAATCAGAACAAATTTAAAATAAATTTGCCTACAGGCACCCAAAATTATTGTAACTAATGAAATAAGTTCTAGAAACTGCAGGGGTTGCTTTGCAATTGTTGCTTAGCTCTCACTTGAAATTACATATATTCCTCTTTCACTGTTGCTGTAGTCTTTTTGTGCTTGTGCTAAAATCCTCTGATGGCATCTTTCCCTTTAAGTGATTGCCCTTTGCATCTTCTTGGCACCAAGTTATTTTCAGCAAGCTGCACTCACAGTGCTGGCAGCCGTCCCAGGGAAGCTGCTCTGCCTCGGTGGCATTTGGTACATGGGAATTCCAGAGTAAAGAATGGGCAAAGGTTACCCCGTGTTTTACATCACTCTCAGAAACTTCAAACTAGACTATTAGTGTTTGACAACAAGCAAGGCATGAGGCCTCTAGGATTTGTGGTCCATCTCATTCTTTATTTTCCCTATTCTTGTACCTCCGCTCAAACCAGCCATGCTGAAATGTTACCTGTGCGTTATTCTTGTAATATCACCCTACAAGGTAGGAAGTCTTGGTAAAAGATGCAGTTTGACACAGAACAGTTTAAATGCTAGGAAATGGTTTAACTGCTAGGAAACAAGCCAAAAGCTCAGTAAGATTTGGAAATTTGTATTTTCAGACTTTTCCAGGCCCTTGCTGTTCTGGTATCTTAAGAGACTGATTTCAGCCTGGAAGTTACTCTCACTGTCTGTTCCAAAAGCAGACAAGCAGCAGCTTTTTTTTTGCACAGTAAAACTTCTCATTCTTCATAAACAGAAACATCCTATCAAGAAGCAACAAATAGAATAAATATACACATATCTCTCTTGCAGAAAAAAAAAAAATGAAGGCAACTCAGTTTCTACAATTTCATTTTTATAGCGAAGTTCTAATTGTACTTCTGCCTGCTAAAAGTTTAGTCTACAGACCTGTTTAGCTATGTCTTCCACAGACTTCTGAAGGCTGGCTGTGACTCAGATGTGCTCCCTGATTTGCCTGCCTTCAGACCATTAACTTGATGAGAAGTCTGCCTGGCTCTGCCGCACAGCGTAGGTACCAAGTCACCAAGGATGCCAAGTGGTGCCTTTGGTGGCCTTTGTCAGCCCTTGCTGGCTACCCCTGGGGACTGTTCTGCCCATGATATGGGTGACTGAGGTCTTCTGATATACCAGGGTATGTCACTGCTCTTTATTAGCAGTGTCTACCTAATATTATTGAGAGGTGGTTGGTTTTTTTTATCCTCTGATGGGGCAGATCCTGTACTAGTGAGTTAGGATGGTCAGTTGAAGAACATTGTTTGCTAAGCAACCTCAGAGATTAACCTTCACTAAAATGAGCATGGAGAGAGGAATCAATAAATCAAATGCCAGGAGTGAATACAGAAAAACTGAAGTGGTGCCAAGAAGTCAGACCGTACTGGTGTTTCATCTTGGTACAAACTCAGTAGACTTTGACTCATACTTGAATCTTCAGTATTGATCCTTAATACTAATATGTAGAAAATTACAGATCACAATCTTTATTTTCTCTATTTTAAATGAGGAAAAAAAAAATGCTCCTTACATTTCACAACAATACCTGGAAAAGATTTTGTTCCCTAAAATATAAGGTTTTCTAAAAATTGTATGAAACTCTCTGTAAGAAGTAAAGAGTTAGAGCAAGTGCATTAATATGAAAATAGTGTAACTTAAAATACGTATATTCAAGTCAATACTATGATTAGCTAGGCTCATAGGCTCACCTTCCAGACCTACTTAGAGACCTTCTTATTAAATCTTTATGAATTTGTTACTTTATAGCTTTGTTACTTACAGCAGAAAGATCATTTAGAACACAAATGGGAATTTTTACATGAATGAACAGAGCAGAACTCTCGTAAAAACGAGCATGACTAGGCCTAGGTTCAATACTACAAGAAAAAAAAATCACTGATCCATACCATCCTTTTCTAGTACAACATGTAGGAAGCCTAAAGTGCTGATTTTCAAGTACAGAGTAAAACCAGCTTACAAGATCAGATGTATCCATAATATCTTTTTACTTTTGGTTTTCTGTATACATCATAATCATGTCAAATTAGCATTTCCCATAGCTATTTGGGAACACTGTTTCTCTTAATTCAAATCCAAATCTCAGATGGCCACATGGCAGTTACCAGCAGCTTGCTACAAGACTGGTCCACGGGAGCAATCTACTTCAAAGCCACAATGCTTCCCGGTAGTAACTGGGGTCTGCAGAGAGCGTTTCTGTCTTGCTTCATTTGCTTCATTATCTTTAAGGTGAGGAAGTTCGTCTTACTGCAAACAAACTATTTTTTTTAATATAGCGTTCTTTTAAGTGAAGAATGGACTTGAGAACAGGCAGAAAAGGGTATAAATTCCAAGTAATTATTATCTGAAGGCGTATTTGCTACTGGAAATGAGTGAGAAGGAAGCTGTAACACATTTGTGATGTTTGCAAAAGGTAAGGGTGGTATATTCACATTTGAAAGTGTGAATTTGTGTTCCACGGGGTCAGGAAGAAATTTTCCATCACAAGCATGAACATGTGTGGTATCAAGATACAAACAGATGTTTTATACCTTTCTGTGAATAAGTCAAAATTATGTGTTCCTGGCAATCAGATATCTGATTTGATGTTTTTCTCATCTGGTATGGCTTCTCTTAATGCAAAGTTATTTCTCTACTGGACAGCTTAATTCTGACATGTAGAACTATTTGTCAGATAAACTGATTCTACTCCTATATTCATCAGTAAAAATCAAATAACAGAAATAATCTGAACAGCACTTCAGTAGACCTTTCTATTGTGACAAAACAGGTTTTCCTTTTCTTACACCAAATTTTTCAAAGATGATCTCTAAATTGTTTAATGATATCATAACAAAGTCTGGCTTTCCTTTAAAATGCAGAGCTAAAGACCTGCATGAAAGACAAAGGAATATTTGTTTTCATTGAACTTTTTTTCCTATGTTTTTACTCTCTATGTATTTACTTGCATTACAGTTATGCCTGTTTCCCTCTGCCATCTCCATTGTGCTAGCTGCTGTGTAAACAAGGTGCCACACAAAACAGAGAAAGACACTGGTTTGGTCATTTAATTTGGAACAACAGTCAAGTGTAGCAAATGAAAGAGACGAAGCAATGTAAGCATACAAAAATAAGAGTAGACATTTGCATTTGTTAAGTGTTGCATAAGTTGATATCTCAGTTTTTTTAAGTTAAAATGAGCTAATGGCGTGAGAAACTTTTTCAGATGTCATATTTTTATCAGTGATTTAGATGTTATCCTTCATATTTAATTCATAGCAAAAATATAACTGAAATTATTGGTCATTTTGAGAAATTCAAACTGTGCCTTCATTAGAAGTTACTCTTTTGGGTGCAAGCTTGCTGAGTTAGATTAATTTGTGATTAATTTGTTAACAAAAACTTTGTAGGTCTTCATAATTCACAATTCTTAATGACAACTTCTGCTGAGATTATTAAAGGTTAATAATTTATTAACCATCCATACATCTGGAGCACTGCATTCAGTTCTGGACTCCCCAGTATAAGAAAGCCATGGAGCTACTGGAGTGAGTCCAGCGAAGGGCGATGAAGATAAATAAGGACTTGGAGGATCTGTCATGCAGGGAAAGGCTGAGAGTGCTGGGACTGTTCAGCCTGGAGAAGAGGAGGCTCAGCAAAGATCTTACCATTGTGTATAAATAGCTGATGGAGGGTGTTAGGAAGCCAGAGCCAGACCATGGACCAGGCAATCTCCAGAGGTCCCTTCCAACCTCAACCACCCTGTGACTCCAAGCAGTAGACATAACACACATAAGATCAGTAGAGTGCCAAGCCCTGCAGATGTGATAGGACTGCCAGCAGGCACCAGCTGTAAATGTAAATGCCAAAAATATCATTTAGGAAGAGGACAGGAGGAACATCCCTCTATTAACAAGTTTTCTGTAACAGGGAGGGCCAAGCTGACAAATTATTTCAAGGAAATGTAGAAATTCACACCTTTAGCTCTTTAACAAAACAATGCAGGTAATTTAAACTTTGTTTCCATTATGTTTCAGAGGATATTCTGTGATATGGCCATTGTTGCTTTTATTAGATCAAATTCTCTTTCAGTGCATCTTATCCGTTAATTCACATTCAACAAGGTACCCTTTAGCTAGTGGGCATTCTAGGTTGTCTGTGCTTTGATATTTTTCTGGCACATCCATCAATATACCATTAGAGTTCAAAAGGAACATGATAGTAAATGTTTCAAATCTAACGTATGCTTTCATTCAGTATTTATGCTTTTAGAAGATGAATAGGAGCTCCAGTTCTTATGATGTTCCAAATAATTTCTACTACAGGTAATCTGAAGGCCTGATTTTGTTTACGTGTATGCGTGTGTGTGCACGTGCCCAGGCATTGCTGGTTCCGAAGACAGTGAAATCCACAGGGAAGCCCCATTGTAATTTGCACATCATTTACCTTTACAACTTCTAATTTTTTCGAGCATGTCTGCTGCCTGTGTTTGCTAGATTTATTCACAAGGGAGAATATTTCTGAACTCATTGATTAATAGCTAGTAATAGAGGGACAAGGTTATGTAAAAGAGAGAGAGAGAAGCATCTGCTGCATGTGCTTTGCTCTAATAGCCTGCTGCTGCAAATTTTTTTATAACTAATAATGAATCATAATTTATAATTCAGAAATTTACATCCGTGAAAGCTTTTAGGATTCTTAACCAATACAAATTGAAATTTACTACAAGTAAGGCAAAAAGCACAAATAGTTCTCAGTTTAGGTGCAACTTTGGAAAAGCTGGTATGTTGTCTCTATCAACAGATAAAATAGAAAACCTACTTTTGTGTGGCAGCCCTGCTTAAAAGTCTACATTTGAAGATGAGAAGCAACATGTCATCCTGTGAAACTGATCTCACACAACACATTCCAGGTCCCTTGCTACAGTTATCTTCAATTAATATTTTAATTAAAGTGTATCAAATTAATGTAATGAGCTCTGTAATAAATCTCCTGTGGACTACAACAGAGCCAGAATATCACGATAACCATGAGGAACTACCACAACAATAGGAACCAAAACTCCGCAGAACTTATTAAATCTCTTGACATGTCCCAATCTGCCCAGTTTGATTAATGCAGTTGCCCATGTGATTTATCTTGATCAAGAAAGGGAAAGGAATCTTTCAACAAGATTATTTTACACTCCGGTAATGTGGAGATCTACATCTATTATCCCAATGTATCTGGGTGGGATTTGTTCTATTCTCAAGTAAAAATTATTTTTCTATTTAGGCAGTTTCTGTTTTCTAAGCTGATTGCTATACTGTGCTTATTCCCATTGTCAGGAGCCTCTTTATTTGACTTCAGTGTGACTAGTCAGCCAAGAACCTCCTTGCCAGTGTAAGAAATTGAAAATCTGGATGCAGAACTACAAATAGGTCTGTGGAAATTGTGAAAATGTGGCATTCTGACATTTCTGTGTTGTAGCGTAGTCATTTTTGTTAGCTATACACTAAAAATATGCCTACATGAAACATCTGAAGGAAATCACACATCTAGGTGATGAACTGACTGCTTGACTTACTTCATAAACTTCCTAACAAGATATAGATTAATTGCATTTGCCAGTTCTGCTGGCAATAATTATCTTGGGGTAGGTGTTGAACTTAAGGAGTATTTTTTGTTTGTAACACTGTTAGGGGACACAGCTGGCTGGAAGATCTAAACATGTTTCTTTTCTGTTTAGTAACCAAAATTGATTCAGCATTCAATGTAGTGGAAGTGAATGAGTATGCTTCAATTCGTATGTTGTCTGTACATAGATAGTCTGCTGAAATTTTAGTTTAACACAGGCATATGTTGGAACCTCGTGACGTTAATATCAGTAACAATCGAGATTTTGTTATAAAGTTACATGGCTTATTTACATTTACATTTAGTGGGCATGGTGGCATTGGGTAGAAGGTTGGACTTGATGATGTTTGCGGTGTCTTCCAACCATAACGATTCTATGATTCTATGATTCTCTCCAAGTTTTTACAGTGTGTTTTTAGCAATAAAATATTTGAACCTTCCAACTGTGATTGCATATTCCAGTTATAAAATAATTCATAAAGCACAAGGCTGTGTTGTTTGTACAAGGTTCCGCATAAACAGTGTTTTCTGAAATAGTCAACAGATTGGTTGGATGCTGATTTGTGAAGCGTTTGAATTTGACAATCTCAAAATACTCTAAATGTGTTGATCAAGCCTCTCAGTACTCAGTGTATGACGGAAATTTTTTTCTTCATTTTTCTAGTGCAAATATTAGCTGTTGTAATAACAGTAGCAGCAGGCCTGTAGTCACGCTAGGTTGGGAAAAGAGAATTCAGAGAATATTTGATGTCAGACTTGATACTAACAGTGACAGACTTACTAGTTCTTAAGGAGCCAGACTTTTAATACTAGAGTTGTAAAAAACTTTAAAGTCCTAGGTATCGTATTTGTGATCCTTGCACATCTATGTTTGCCATCTTGAAGAATCTTTCATTATACTACACTTGTAAACTCTTATTTGGCTCCTGGTTAGTTCATTGACATAGAGAAGTCTGCTGTGATGAATATGCAGTATAGCAGTATCTCCTTTGTTTGCCAGAAACAGAAGAAGAATATAGTAATGATACAAAATAGATAAAATCATTCCATAATAAGAAAATACATTTTGTAATTTTCAAGTTAATAATTTGTAGTGCATTATTCTATGATCTTATTTCTTTAGGGTAAGGTTCTTATGCTCAGCTGCAATATATTCGTAATTTAAAAGCGGATCCAAAGCCTATTAAAATACAAGGGAAGTATCTCTTCAACTTCAGTAAACTTTGAATTAAGTCTCTTGTCTGAGCATTTCTCACAGATTCCTGGTAGGGAAAAAGTGCCTGCTCAGTGTTTATATAGCTTCTTACTAATAGTTGTCATTTGTAAATGACATGTAAATATTGTCATTTACCATATTTGCACAACCTAGTAAAAACATTTTATGCTAGGCACACCCATTTCATTTGCCACGTGTGGCTGCACTAACACTGATGGTTGCCACATAACATTTTTATATTTCCGTGTAAGAAGTATAAAGAGTGCCCATGCAAAAATGAATGAGCCCTTTACCTATTGTTTGGGCTCGTAAGGTCTTACCGGCTTTGCTGCACATTCTTCCTTCAGTCACGTTTCAATATCACTGTTTACTTGAAGTAAGGCTTGCAGAAGGGCAGAAGAAAAGATCTCTATTGCTATATCATAAGTGCTTGGCAGTGTTTGAAGTTTTGCATGTATGTTTATATGCCCTGCCTTAAAAAGGAACAAAAACTTTGTCTGATAGGAGTTCATGGTCTCACATTTTATCAGAATTAATTATTTCAACCTCCTGTACTTCTCTGTTTCTGTGTGCTTGAGAGTTCTTTGAGAATGTGCATATTTTATATACATTTACTAGCTACTTAATGCTAACAGCAGGGCTGTTACCCTGATATATGCCCAGACACATTCAAATGTGAGCTGCTGCTGCGGGTTCTTGTTCTGTATAGCAAATACTTCTACATGGCAATCAGTACGTGCCAGCTGTCGATGCCTCCATCTCCTTCATGCTTTTAATAGCTATAACATTTAATAATTTATCCTTTTTTGGGAGTTTATTAAAGCATTCTCCCATATTTTCTCTCAGATCTCAATTTGTTGTTCAGTATTGTTACCATCATATTTTGTGTGCTGGGCAGGCAAAATTCCTTTGTCTTCCTGGTTTTTATTGTGAAATTGTTGTTCTCCTATTTCCTCTCCCATTTCTTAGCTATGTAAGTAGTCAGTTTTTAGTCACCTAATCTGGCTTGTAGCTTCCTGAGACAGGTTAGGTTCAAGGGTAAACAGATCAGTTAATCAGTAGTAGAATGTCATTTGTAAAATCTGAATCAAAGCTGAATCCTTCTAAGGTTCAAGAGGCATAATCTTCACAGATGACAAATAATCATGTTCCCTAAATTTGAGCATCTTCTTGTCTAGTTTTCCTGATTTTAAATGCCTGGGACTTAAATTTCCAAATTACTTGTATTATTTAGAAATTTATATGTTAAAAAAAATAAATCCCCACTGGTTTCTCCTCTAGAAGAAAATATTTAGATTTCTTAAATGAGGGCCTATCAGCTGAATTTCAGCCCTGAGAAAGCAACAAATATAAATTCATAACCAACTTCAAAAAATATGTTTGAGGCTTTTGTGAAACTAATGTATGTAACTTCTTGAAAACCCCGTTGGTGCCTATTTGCATCTTTACGAAGCAAAGTAATGATCTGTCCCTAGATTAGTAAGCATAAACCAGGAGCGCTGTGGGAGCAGCAGGGACGGAATGATGGTTAATCCTCATGGTTTACCCTTACCTGATAAACCAGGCAGAGGTCCAGTGGGAAAAAGAGAGGAGGCTGTGAAGTCAGATTTTTCTCAGAATACAGACTCATGGGAGAGTGTGGTGTTTTTTATTTTTATTTTAACTGACGCAAACTGACCATTCTTTTTTTCTCTTTTAAATGCTTGGTAGTACAGCCTTAATGTTATTTTAACAGAAAAAGGAGGACAGATTCCTGCATTTTTAAAGGAAAAAAAAAAAAACAATCTAAGGAATTAAGAAAGAATATTTCTGTCTGTTATGGATGCAATTCAGCAAGACAGTGGTACCCAAGTTTCCAATACAGCCAATGGAATAGCTCCTCCTTTTGCATGGAAATCACCTCCACACAAAAACGAATACAATTTTCGGAAGCCTTTGAAGATTTTTGTGGATAGCAGGATCAAAAATGTAAGGGGGCCTCGTAATTCCACGAGGGGAACCTGAAAGTGGACACCTTCAGCTCATAATTCTAGTTTTACTAGCTGCAGCTCACAAAGCAACAGCTGCATCTACATTGCAAAATACCTCCCACACATACATACACACACAGTGTTTGCACACAATACTTATTTTTTCCCTTTAATGTGTGGGAATAAATTAGAATCTAAGATCTTACTGTAAAGAGAGTGTGTACTGTTTAGTTTAAAGTGGTAGAGATAATACGGCTCCCATAATTTGATCATGCATGTTGCAAATGGAAGAGGGGATCCTGCAAAAAGAATCATTCCAGCAAATCCAGGTAGAGTTTTACTGAAGTCGGGTCTACATGATTGTCTTCATAAGATTATCTTCTTCCTGTGTTGCCTAGTAGTATCCATTAATTAGGAAAGAGACTGCGTAGTCAGAATTGGATGCTATGTGTGAGTGCTAATGCTTGTATATTATGATTAAAAAATCGCACACAAAAAAAGCAGAATCTGAAAATTCTTGTAGCTAAGCTTTGTTATGAACTCAGAAGTGTGGGATCTGTTTGCTGTCTTTGCCATCTGAAGAACCAGTCTAGAAATTTCTCAATGGAATAGGATTTTCTAATAGTACCTGATTTTTTAAGCTGGAAACACTTTGAAAATGTATGTTGATGTTTTCTCATCAAAGTCATTAGCCAAGAATGGCTCCAGTCTAATTCACTTTTATTTAATTAGCTCATCCATTGCTGCAATCTAAGCACGTAATGACTAGAGGATGGTTGGACTTTTCAGTCTTTCTAACTATGGTACTCTTTACTGTGGTGTACTTACAAATCCAGTGCAGAATCATGTCTCACAGACTACTGTGCTTTTATTTTAACTAAAGAAATTGTTCTCTTCCTCAAACCTGACGGGTTTTTTCTTTACAAATTTTTGTTGTAGCAATGGGACAAAGTATGTGCACTCTACAATGCTTGTTGGAGAACTTTGTTAGTAATATTTTATTAAAACAGTTTCAGTGATAGCAGGATGTTCCCTAAAGATCTTCCAGTATGAAATTTCTGAAGTAAAGAAACCCTTTAGAATGAGTGGCAGGCAATACTTCTTCAGATGCCAGGCAAAACATTTCCTTCTTGATTTTATTAATGCTGTAAGGCTGTTTTAAGTAGCCTCTAAACAATGTCCGTTGTGGATTTAGACTGAGTACAGCCTTACGAACTCACCCAGTTCAAAGCAGCAGATCAGAGAAGGTTACCATTGAGTTGCAAGATCCTGGCAAGCATAAATGATTCATGTTCTGTGGTACTTGTCCCACTGTAGATTGAACAAACAGAATGAAATGTACACCTTTTTAAAGGTACAAGTTAACGCTTCTGGCAGCCCACTACGTTGATCAATGTGACTGGAAACCTTAAATATACATTAAAGGTACTTTACTTTTGCCTGTTGAAGGAAATGTGGTCACCTTCATTATTTGTGACAGAGTGAAGAGACAGGGTACTCGGACACAGGAATGGAAAGTCAGGTACTGCAGTTTAACCCCATCTCTAAGTGACACAAAGAGACTCGGTAATGACGTAGACATAGCTCTGTAGAAACAAGAAAAGTTCCTGCTCTTTTAAGGGAAAGAAATAACACAGAACAAGGTGGAATAATGTGGGAACACATGCATTATTCATTGTTTGACTAGGGACAAAGACATCTTTTCCATTGGAAATCAACCAGAGAACTGGAAACAAATTCCTCTGAAAAGGATCTGTGTTCTGTATCACCACTTTCTTAACTGGAAGGCAAACTTAGTTGGAAGAGGCGTTGGAGAATTTGTTTCGTTCCTAGTATCTCACACTATAACATTTGCTACAGCTGAGAGCAATTCTGTTCTGCCAGCTCAGCCTTAGCTACGCTGAAGCTGATTGTCACTAACCGTGCAGGAGTACGTCTACTCAAAGACAGAGCATCTGTACTGCCCTTCATGATGACTTCAGCTGCCTATGCCATTAAGTACTCAAGATTTTTTGCTCATTAACAGGTACTCAAAATTTTTTGGCTAAAAACTTGGAGGTCTTCACAACATCATAGAATCATTGAGGTTGGAAAAGACCTTTTAAGACCATCAAGTACAACTGCTAACCTAACACTGCCAAGTCCACCACTAAGCTGTGTCCCTAAGCAGCACATCAAAAATACAATTCTTTCCTCATTTTTTTTAAAAAAAAAAAAAAAAAAAAATATTTACAACAACAACAAAACCATTTTATTATTTTATTACCCTGCTCTTCTTCATTTATCCACTGAGATCCTAATGCACTGTTTCAGGAGAACAGTCAGGCTATAACTAAAAGGAAACCATGTCCTACATGCCACTCAGTCATTTCAAATTAGAAAGAATTATAATATAGCCTAATCCTTGCTTGCTTTAAGATTGAAATAACATGTGATGGGAAACACAGTAGCATGAAGGTTTCCAAGAGCCTCTTTGTTCAATGTAATTTTGTATCTGCATCATTTAGAAATGATCTGTCATTGAATGAGGCTGCAAAGATGGTAGCAAGTGAACAGGTAGCTGAAATGTCAACTTCTTGTAACATACAGAAGTTTTGCACTCATATTTGGAACTGAAATGGCATTGATTGCGTTAGCAGATAAGCTTCTAGCAATGATTCAAACCGAGTCTCATTTCCTAAACTGATTTGACAGAAGCTCTAAATGTCTTTGATTATGACCAGTTTCTCTATTAGAGAAGGAATGCTTCTTCTTGCCAAAATATTTTCAGAGTCATAGGGGGATTTTTTCTTCTGTGAGAAACATTATAATGTAAAGTTATTCAAGGTCCATCTTGTCGTCCTTTCTGTTCAGCATGTGTTGGGATCCTTAAGGGGGCTGTTTGAGCAGGTAATCTAAAGTGTGAATGATATCCAGCACGGTATTTCTATTTTGTCATCTTATCCACTTTATATCTTGATTGTCTAGCCTAGTGCTTAAGGTCTTCATGAGAACTGGCTGACTGAAGCACAGCTGAGTGAGGCTGAAGTGATGCTGGTGTGGTATAAGGGGGACAGATGCATAAGGGTGATAAGGTGAAGCCAGCATTTTCTGACTTAGGCAGTGCATTTAGCTCTTACCAACATGTTCACAAATCCAGGATATTGAGTCCTCACTTACTGATGTGGGTTGTAAGAAATCTTTTGCCATCTGTGTATAAACAGATATTTATGACTTTGCTCCTGATGTGTTGATCTCGTTCCTATGACTGATATTTTGCCACTCCAAGGCTACACTCTAAGGCCAATTTAAGTAGTGAAAGTAGCGTAGAAGGGTATGAATGTATGCTTTGCCATAAATTTTCTTTGAAGTTGACGTAACTTCAAATTATTTTAGCAGGACTGAATTCCTCGGTCTTCGTTTTGATCTTTTTTCTTATAAACATATTGCCTCCACTGTCTGCAGAATTTAAACATGAAAGCAACTCTAATTTACACTAAGGAATGACTTTCATTCTGGTTTAAGTATGAGATTTGTCTTTGGATGTCTGAAGCTCTGATTTTTCCAGTGATTAAGCTGGAACTTTTGGAATTATTTCTGTTTCTTCTTTTTTTTTTTTTCCCCAGAAGGGATAAACAGTTCATTCCACGTAACATGAACATTCACGTCCACTGAATTTAAGAAATTGCACCATGAATTTTGTGATTGAAACTGATGTTCAACAGTTCAACATCTTCAGATATATTTAAATTAGAATTTCCAAACCTCAAATGATAAATTTCATCACACAAATTAAACTGTTAATTAATTAAACAATTTTAATTTTACAAAATTTTATATAATTTTATATAACTAGTGGACAGATTTCGGAAGCTAAATTCTTGTGATGATAAAAGACAAAAAAAGAAGGTTAAAAATGACAAGAAAGTAAGTTAAAAGATAAATGATATTTCCCTAAATAATGTTGAGGTACTCTAGTTGAAGTGTGTAGCAATAGATGAATTAAACACAAATTCTGAGTATGTGTTTAGCAGCATAGTTTTTGATAATTGTAAGGTTAATCTCCACCGCTTTGTATGTTTCCTTGCACAGTTGCCTTTCCCTTTTATTCTTCCCTGTCCTGTTGTTTTCAGGGCCAGTGTTTGTATGGCCGTACTGCAGATCACCTTAGGTTTGTTGTGTTTCTTCCCTGATTCATCACCATCTTCTACTTTCCAGCAGCCACAGGTGACTGGCAATCAGATTTTCTGAGAAATGCAGGGAGCTCCTCTTTTTTGATTCCTCTTTTCCAGTTCTCTTCTAAGAACTACGTCCTCTTTTACTTCCTTTCATGCAGAATTTATGATGGTTCTGCAGCAGCCCCAAATTTACCCACATTCCTATTTCCCATTTTCTGTGTCAAACAGCAACCTTATCTGCTTTGTTATAGTCAGTACATGTTCTCACTACTGCATCGGGTTTTTCCTCTATTAGACTGGTATTCTCAAATTCAACCAATTTAAATAGATATTGTGCCGAAGCTTTTGACATGGCTCCTTCCATTCGTTTTGGCAGCAATTCCCCTTCACACTAATTCTTGTTCACGTTTCTTCCATACCTTCACTTGTACTAAATTTTGTTTCATGATCCCAGTATTTTCTACGTTCTCTTCTTTTTCTGTGTTCTCCATTCTAAGTCGCTGAGATGCCATGTCCGTGTATTTTGCAGTGTAATAAGCTGATGTTGTGTGCTTGAAGCAGAAGGTGGGGAGTTTCATCTGCTGCTCTTCCAGGTTTCTCCATTTTTAGTATCCCAGCAGAAAGTTCCTAAAGCTTGGCTTACGGCAGCCTGTCTCTCAGCCCCGAGTAGTGCTATGATTAATTCCAGGAAAACGTTTCATTTCCACATCCATATCTACTTTAGTGTAGCTTTTTTTAAAGTTGATGACAGGAACAGTTGATAATTACTCAGCCCATTTTTTTTTGCAATCAGAAAGAAATGGCTTCAAGATTTGTACTTGTTGACAATTTCACCCTCTTTCCCGAGAACACGTGTTTTAGAGACGTCAGTAATATAAATGAAACATGGACTGTAGCAGAGAAAGTGCTTAAGAAGTTGGTTGTACCTTTTCATATCAGGCTTAGCGATTAATGCGTTTCTCTCAAGAGACTCACAAATAGGCCGTTCTCGTCTGTCTCCCGTTCTGTTGCAGCTGTGTGTTGACAAGGGGGGTGAAAGTTCTGTAAATAAACTGGTTTTATGGTGCACTTGTATAGCTGATGCCAGAAATGTCATGTAAATCCAGAGACAAATATTGCTTACAGAAAATCATTTCAAGCCTGTATAAATGAACTGCCATGGTAATTCCAAACAGTCAAAGCTAAAATAGTGACTTACCAGGAATACCTCTTTTCCACAGAATAAAAAGGGAAGAGACTCCCCTTCCCCCAGGCATCAAATTAGGCACTGACTAGGAGTTTGGAACTTAGTGGACATCGAAAGATATCACTAAAGTATAAACGAGGATGGAATTTGGCCTTTGTTTTTTAGAGGTTGTCTTCCCTATCTTAGAATTTGGTAACATGTTAAAAGAAAGAGAGGGAAAGGTAATGCTCAGTTTCACACCAAACTGTAAAATAAAAATAAAGGTGAAGTAGTTTCCAAGGACCAAACTGCACTCCAGTACCAACATGTGAAACCCCCTCTATATGAACCCTCCTTTGTGGAGAGACGTGGTGATGGATCTTGGCATTCTAGTATCTCGGAGAAAAGCTTGTTAAATAACATATCCATCCCAGCCACATTCCTTACTGCCATGGCAAGGTCAGGCAGCCAGTCCAGGCAGAAGGCAGCCAACCTTCTCTGGTTGTGGTAGGGTTTGTTGATCATTACTGCGTAAATGGATTCGGATTCCAGTTCAGAAAAAGCGATGGAGGGGGAGAGGAGTGATAAGTGATAAAGGGAAGGATTCAGCAGAGATCTAGAAGTTTCAAAAGGTATGGAAATTCACTACTTTTCATAACACGGGAATTAGGGAACACAAAATGAGAACGTCAGGCAGCAGAGTTAAGCAAAAAGGAAGTACTTTTTCACACAATGCGTAATTAAATTGTGGAACTCATTTCCACAGGATGTTGGGGAGGCCAAAAGTACAAATGAGTTCAAAGAGGGATGAGGCAAATTCATGCTGAATAGATCTATTAAATGCTGCTAAACACGACGGCCCAGCTGCAACCTGCTCAGGAAATCCCAGTATCGCTAAATTACAGAAACAGGACAGTTACTGACCAGAGGCAGTTTACTCTCCCTATTCTTTGTTTCTTACGGTCTTTACCTCAGTTTCTGTTGCTGGTCATTGCTAAAATAAGTTATAAAGCAGAAGGATCTCTAACCTGATCCCATTTAATTTTATTTTTGCTAATGGTGAACAGAATCTGATTCAGATACTGCTGTACCTTCAGACGCAAGGATAGGCAGGGATGAACTGCCATGCAGAACAATTGTACACTTCAGGGACCCCCAAACATGCCTGCCTGGTTAGCTTTGTCCTAAACTCCTGTCCTGAGCAGTCCTGGTACTGTCGTGTTCTGCCCTTAGCTAAACACAGTGTCTGAGGGAACGTGTCGGGAATAACTCTCACTTTCCTTTCCTAAAGACTTTCCTGTCTTTAGTTTTTTTATAGAGGCAGCCCCGAAGAATATGATAATATCCTATGGCTACTTACATATCTGCTTGGGTTGGCACTTTACATACATGGCATTATTTCAAGAATTTTCAATGACTGTTTGGTTTTTTTTTAAAGGGAAACTCTTTTAAAAAAGAAACCTTCTTTTTGTTATTTTTTGCTGTGGTCTACATGAAGAAAGTGGACAGAAGTAGAAAAAGGCAAAAGATCCTGGCCATGGCCTGTGCATAATGTAGCCACTGCTCAGTCTAGAAGCAGACCAAATGATTAGCTGCTAGTTTGCAGGTCTTCATATAATGGCATGCTATAGATAGTCACTAAATTTTCTAAATGTTCATGTTTATTTCTATAGCTAAATAGTTAACTTCATGTAACACAAAAAAAAAGTTGCTGAAGAAGCTCTCAATAGAAGTATATCATTTCCACACAACACAACTGCTCATTGTTCTATTTTGATGAAAGATTTTACTGGAAAGGGTCTGTTTTCTTTGACTTTTTTTTCTTCATCAGAAAACCAAAACCTGAAACGTTTTCTGTCACAGGTGGGGACCAAACTAGTTTTGGCTCTTCTCAAAGAAAGCTCAGAGGAGTGCTGCAAGTGAGCTGTCCAGACACAGAAATCATGGCAAACTCCCACCTTTGTTTGAGGCCTGATTATTCGAGGTAATAGGAACTCTTCAGATGCAGATATATTTAGTTCTGGCGTAAGTGGTTGCAATTCCTTGGAACTCCATGGAGCCGCAGCTGCTTGGAGCAGTTCTGAGCCGGTCAGTGCCCTCCAGCATAGCCTACCACCATACCTTCCAAAAACTCATTAACTCTTTGGTCACCAGATTTACAGAGACCAGCTAAATAAAATATTTGTGCAAAATAATGTATAGCTATTATTTCCAGATAAGAAAAGGAGACGACTGTAAGAAGATGTCATTAAGAGTAGCTGATGTTTTCCAATATTTCTTTCAAAATCATAATTTTGGCCAATGATGTTTTTTGTGCAAGACTCGTTCTGGAAAAAAATATTCTATTTTGGAAAAAAACATTGCCTGTAAAGATGGTTTTAAATTTTCAAGACTTTTTTTCCTTTTTCTTAATCTCTCCCCTTTGCTGCTTTACTATCTGGAAAAGACAGGAAAAAAGAAACAAAGTGTGATAAACCAAGAAAAATTATTGAAATAATGGTCTCATGTGCACAGTTCTGTTTGGAAGAAGATGGGAAAAATTAGTTTTTCTGCTTGTTAAAATTTGTGAAAGAAATACCAATGACACTTCTTTAAAAATCTTTTTTTTAAAATAACTAACATGTAACAAAATATAGACAGGTGATAGATCAACAAATGTGAAATACATTTTGATATGAAATTATCTTCTTCAAGAAAAGAAATAATTTCAAAACTTTTGTTTGAGGGGAAAGGAATAATTTTAACACATTTAAATCATCTTCATTTATAATTTGTTGGCAGAATAAATGGAAAATTCTTAATAGTTTGACAAGCTCTGGATGTTAGGTTGCTAACACAGCTTGTTTTTCTGTTTATAAATTGACTTTGAAATATTAAATTATATTTAATCACTTTGATTTTTAACAATTCAGCAGATTTGTACAGTGATGAAACCAAGTATAACACTGTGCTACTGGAGCAGAACCAGAAAGTCAAAGATCCAAAATAGAAACCAGTTACAGTTGTTTAACTATCAAAGCTTAGTGTGGTACTTTCTGATAAAATTTCTGTAATATCAAAAAGATCCTGGAGGTTACAGTAATCACAATTATTTACATATTAAACTAAAGAGCAGATTGATTGTCTTTTAATCTCAATTGTATTACTTGAAAAATGCTACACTTTTTTTTTATTACTTTATAGATTTGCCATATAGTGTTATATTGAACTCACAATGGGATGTTGTATATCTATACAAAAAGATGGTGTGTATGTGTATTACAGACATGGACAAATGCGTGTGTGAATATGGTATGCAAATGAACGTAAAAATTAGATTTCTTTGTTTAAAGACCTGGCTGGATAGCTGTCAGCTGGATTGTGTTTCCACCCTTTTCTGGAGCAAAGTTAAGTGGGGTCATTTTGCTATTTTCCTGACTAACAAAGGAACAGTGACACCAAAGAATAACGCTGTTTTGCACAAGAGCTCAAACTGTTTCCTCTTTTCGTGTTTTTTTTCCTCTATTGTATTTTGTAGAATATATTTTGCGTTGACTTTTCTGCCACTGACTTGGAGTTTATAAATTCCAGTGTTTTTAATTAGAGAAAGTTCTCCATCTATAGATACACGCAGAATTCTTTTCAGACAAACTTTTAAACAGCAAGTAGTTACATGAAAGCTCTTGAATCCCTTGGCCTGCTAACAGTCTGAATTATTTTCTCACACGCCTACCTAACCTGTTCTTGAATATCTGGTAAGATGAACCTACAACTCCCTTCCTTGGAATTCTGTTTGACTGACAGGTCTTTTGACTGCAGAGCTCTTCTTCCCACTTTCACCCTGCTTTTCTCAGCTGCTGTAAACAGTGGGTGTCTGCACCGAGCCGGTTTCCCCTAACTTTGGGGATTCAGCAGAGATCTGGTGCTATGGAGGGTTTCCCTTATTGTGGTTCCATCACATAAAGTACATGTTGTTAGATGACTAGAATAAGCAGTATTTTACCTCTCTGAAAAATAGCTATACTCTGCAGCATTATTTTGGTATATCCAAAGAAGATTTTACTGTCATTGTGGGCAGGCACATACTTTTGGATACTTCATCTCTAAGAAATTTTCACACAGATCTACTTCCATCCAGCATGTCTGTAGTGGAATAGTGAGAAAAATGGGCAGTCTTACTTGGCTGAAAAATGTTAATGTCATAAATACCTAGAACACAGATATCCTTGTTGCCACTGATTCTTTGTGAGAACATTCATCACAAAGAAGGAAAATCATTGCATCAGACATTTAAAATGGAAAATACACTGGAGCATGTCTTGTAGCAAACAATCTAATGTTAAACAGAAAATAGACAGGATTTTACTATTTCTCAATTTATACTTTTCAAAATTAACTGCACAGTTCACTTTTTTTACCATACCAGTTATGCTGCTTGAGGACTTCTGCTATATTTTGACGCTTGCCTATTAAGATGCCTAAAAGAAATGCTTGGTAACTTTTTACCAAAGTGGTTGTCTTCTGCGCAGGCAGTGCTCTTTTTGCATGAACGTTTACAAGTTTTCATTTCATCTTTCTATGTACAAGTCAATAAGATTCTTCATTGATATTTTATTTTTCTCTGAAGATTGCACTTTACAGTAAACAATCAGTTCCCGTGTATAAAATGTAAGTACTATACACTTACCAAGCCCTCCCCGAGTTTGTTCTTTAACATGCTCTCTAGCATACTATTTCTGCTATTAGAAGGTGAAAATATTCTGTGTCAAGGTTCATAGCCAAGAAAAAAGGACAGATCAGATTTGAAATCATATGCTATGATTGCTTCTGCTTGAAACTAGATAGGGTATGTCCAAGTTGTACTACGTTTAGGTAGGAAGTGGATATGTTGAAAAGTTGAATAATTTTTCTGGCAGGCTTTATACTTTCTTCTGCAAATATTTGCTACAGAAACTTTTCAGAGCTGAAAGGGCAACATTGGCCAATTTATAACAAACCAAAAGTGTTCCTCTGACAACAAGAAAACACTAGAATTAGAAAACATGAAGGATAGCCGTCAGTGGGAGTAGTTCTTGTAAGGCAAGACTGGGAACAGTCCTTTTTCTAAGGTTATTGGAAACAACTTCCTAGCAGAAGTCTTCTGAAAAGATTGTGGGGACAAAACTCACTCCTCTAGATCACCTTTCTGCCTCTGTCATGTTTTAGCTGTCACAGATCTTCATAACAAAGAGCAGAAGAATAATTTATTCTTTCACCAAAAATGAAACTGTGACAAGTAATGGGGTTACCTGATACTGATAGACATGATATCCCACTTACAAGTTTTCCCTATTTATTGTCCTGTTGAGCTCTATAAACTTCTGAGATTAACTGAGTTCAGAAAATTCTAAAATTGTAGTGTGTACATCTATTAATATTTAAAATGTATGGAGATGATGCAAGTTGTTTCTGTTAAGGCACAATGTTGTAGAATGGATTAATTTGTGAATGCCGCGTGGACAATAACTTGATATGTTTATATACTGAATATTCAGGGGGGATGTTCTTCTGAAAATTGGGTTGTCAGGTATCACTGTTCTTTTTAATTAAATGAATAGGATTTTCTTTACATTTGATTGACAGTTTTCAATGCCTCTATCTACACCAAGGAAAGAGTTTTATTAGGGACAATGAGGAAGGTATAATTGTAGGACCACAAGTCAAGATTAGGACTGCTGTTTTAAAGAGAAGGTGTGGCAGATAAGGTATGCTGTGCTAATTAAGTCTACAGCCACATGCTGTGCAATATCCTGATAGTTTCTTTTACAAAGCATCACTCTGGCAACTTGGCCAGCCAGATAAGGAAATCTCTGGTTCTCCTAGATGGGTGAGATCTTGCAAGACGGAATCTGGAGGCTCTGATACGAGTATCAGATGTACAGTGCATGTTATTTTATCTGGTGTAGCTTGCTCAAAGATAACACAAGTGCTTTACCTTCACTGTGATAAAATAAATTCATTGTTTATCTTATAACTTTGACTAATAATCAGTGTGGTCATGATCTGAAGCTGTTACACCCATAGTGCAATTTGTTCTTACAAGTTATAAACAAGGCAGAGAAGTATACAGCCTAGACATACTTTGGAGGATTCTGAAGTGGTGTCATGGGCCTCATACTGCAGTGTAAAACCTAGTTTGGAGATTGGTGATGACACCATCACAGCTGAGGAGATCAGGTTTTTTTAGCAGATGACAACAAATACCTCACTAAGGTGCCCTTTGGAGGGCAGGGGTGAATGGTTTGTGACTCACCAAAATCATGCCTTCTTTGGACAAAATCCACTCTCCAGGAAAAATTCTTCTTGATTAATACAAATATCATGAGATCAATAGTAAACTAAAATGCAAACTAAAATGTTTTCAGAAATCCAGGTGTGATTTCCATGGCAGGGGGGGTTGGAACCAGATGATCTTTAAGGTCCTTTCTAACCAAGCCATTCTATGATTCTATTATTTCAATGAAAGTTAGCCCCTTTGCCACATCTTATCTTTTTTTTAAAGTTTCATTTTGATTTTGAATTTTGAAGTCCATTTGTGCTTCAGTCCAGGCAGAAAAAAGAGGATCTGGATCGAAATCCAATGTCTTCACCTGTTTTTTGCTTCATCTATAAGTAAAAGACAGATACATGGCAGAAAGCATAAACTCATATGCAGAAGAAAAATGATTGAGGACATCATACTATGCGATCAGAGATTTGATTCCCTGTCATAAAGAGCTCACTGTAAAATGGTCCAGGCAGTAGCAATAGTGCATAGCAGCCTGAACAAAAAAATAAATATCCACAAGATTTATAACTGACAAGTTTACATCTAGAGGCTCGTCACTTCTCTATTCATATCATGTGTACTGTCTTTTTGGTTGATCCAGTATGGTACGCATTTCTTCTATATACTGTTGCAGTAAACCATCAGTGATTAGAAGCCCCTGATGATGAAGCAAATAAGACTTTTTGAATCTACAAAGTATCTTTCATCTAAGATTTGTAGTGTTTCTATGTCAATAATTAATTAAGACTGAGAACATTTCTGGGAGAAATATTTTCATCCCAAATGTGTATACATGAAGACAGAATTGATAATTAGCAGAGCCTCCTGCTCTTAAATTTGGGAGTATATACTGTCCTGCCTTTGCACTTACGTGTTCTGATTATATCTAAAAAGTTGCAGCACCACAGCTCCAATTAACATTGCCATCAACTGAGTCCAGAAGCAACATATACATCTATACTTCTATATATCTCTTATTTGCATTCTTCCTGTTGCCATATTTTTAACTTCCATCTGTCATTAGGTGTTATTTAAATGAGGTTAAGAAGCATTTAAGTCATAAAGGTAAAGATTCAAACTTGGTGGCAATGACAAACTTGACAAGCTTGAAAGCAATGACATTTCCTTAAAAAAAAAAAAAAAGATTTAAAGTTGCCTTAATGTCACTCCATTATGGATATGTATTACTCAGTCTTTAATGGCATTACATATTTTTTGACATTATTTTAGCAAAGATTTATTATATAGTTTTAGCTCAGCTTTCATAGAAGAAACAAAAATTCCAGCCTAAATTGGAATCTGTGTGGTCTGCTGGCAGGGCTGGGACCTGTAATGAGTTGGGGTAAAGGTAACACTGATGAACTTTCATCACCTATGCAAAATAGCCACAAAAGTTGTACGAAATATTTTGCCAAAACTTTTTACAGCTATTTTGCTTACATTTTAGGGATGGGTTCCAAGTCAATGCTTAAAAGGGAATGTACTACAAGGCCTACGTGCTCTCGTTCTTCCAAGATTGCCCCTTGGTTCATGACCTGCATTTGTTCCTATTGTGTACAACTTCAATAAGTTGAATCTGATTCTAATCATCTGTGTCTTCCCTTTCTGTCTTTCTTCCTCCTCTTTATAATCCCTTTATAATGAAGCAAATTAGGTTGCTTCTTCCTTGTCCTCTGCAGTATGTTCACTGCTACCTGGATGACTTCTTTATGGACACGTGTAAACACATTACACCTGAGCAACTGACATTTCTGTGGGAAAAAGGAAGCCTTTATCTACTTATTAAATAAGTAGATAAAATTTACCTGTTCAAGAATACAATGTGTCCTTGAGGTGAGCATCTCTTGCACTACCTTTTGCTAAGAAAATCATGCTTCAAAACTGCCATCAACAAGAGCCTGATGAGATGTGCGATTTCTGTTGAACATGATGTGCTAGCAAACAAATCTGTGGTGCCAGTAGCCACAGGACAAGAGTTTTTCTAAAATCATTATCATAAATGGCCCATGTAAATATATTTTTATTATTTGGCTTTGATGTCGAACAGTGGATGAAAAGAGCACAGCATAAGTTTGTATCCAACTGAGAAATATTTTTAAAGCTCCAATGATTTTCAAGGAGAAAAGAACAAGCGCTGAGCGGGAAGCACCAGTCCTAGCTGGGTCTTATTTTTTTGTGAAATCTCACTGGTGACCAAATGCAGCTTTTTCCTTCCCTACAGCTTGCTTGGAATTCCACAACTTTCACTTCACTGTGACTTACTTGCATTCATTTCTTTTGATCAATAAATCAGGCCAACTGTTGCAGTAAGAATGAGCAAACAGTGCTATGGGAATGAAATTGTTAACTACAATTGCAGAAAAATTGCATAGCAGAAGCTTGCAAAGTCTTTGTGGTTTATCCCAACAACATAACTGCCTCATGGTTATTGGCATATCTCCCAACTTCCAAGATGTTGTTAGCGGCAAACAAAAGTACAGTACAGCTTTATTTTGTGGAGCATCTGCCATCCAAACATATTCTCACATGCTTTACCCAGTAACACATATGCAGTATAGGAAATGCAAGTAAAATATTGTTTTAGCAGTAACATTTTAGTTTTACTGAAGAGAGCTCCTTACAGCATCTTTCCAGTGAGTAACAGGGTTGATTTGACCAACGGGATCAGCTTCTGAGTATTTCAAAATATCAGCATTCACCACTACTCTACAGTTGTTTTTTACAAAATTTACTTCATATGGATTGTGTTGCTTATAGGAACTGAGTGCCCATGTATTGTGCAACTGTTCTTTCCCATTATTGATAAACAAACATTCAGGGCTTTTATATTCTAGTGACCTCTTGTTTATTTCTCTCTAAATTATGTATCTGTCTGCCCCATCAAACTCTTCCTTAAACCATTTCCCCAAATGTGGCAGCTTAAAAGTTCCTAAGTAGCTGTTAAAATGCCTATGCTACCTATCTTGTTTATTTCTCTCTAAATTATGTATCTGTCTGCCCCATCAAACTCTTCCTTAAACCATTTCCCCAAATGTGGCAGCTTAAAAATTCTAAGTAGCTGTTAAAATGCCTGTGCTACCTATAGGTTTAATAATTACTTCTGCCTTCTCTTTATCCTCTATAATAATTTTGCATCTGAATCTTCCCAGAGCATGGACTTCTACCAGAAAAACATCCAAAAGCACTCGAACATGCTAGTAAAAAGGGCCGATTCTCTTCAAACAGTTTTTTTTGAGGCTTACATAAACTGAGCCAATTATGTAAACAGACAACAGCACTTCCAGATAGCCAGCAGGATAAGTAACAATAAAAACGTCTCTTGAACATCACCCTTTTCCTAGGCTCATGTACACACCTCTGTCCAGGGCATATAGTGCAACCCCTTTTACTTTTTAGTTGATCCTGCCTCTGTTGAAAAACTGAGTAACCATATTTTTGCGTAAGCAGTGAAAGACATTACAACAGCATAGCTGCTATATTGTAACCAATGCTATATGATATAGCGCTAAGGGCCTACTGTTAAGAGCAACGATTTGGTGTGTGACAGACTGGCATCTTCTATCTTCCCAACCACCAGACCACATGCTGTTCAGAGTATGGATATGCTCCATATGATCTCTTGAAGTTGTTCTTTGCCTGATGCCATTAAAGATTTGAGTGGACCAGAGCCAGGAGTGAGAGTGAGCACGGTTCTCTTTCTTTATGGTTTGGAGACAATGGTGTTAGGAAATGAAAGGCTGAAAAATCGGTGGTCTTGCTCTCCGGACTGCTTATATTTATTGATCAATAGCTATTTAATGCAAAATACAGAGCAAAGTCAAGAATCCAAATCCCAGCCTTTCCTTTCCCAGGTGAGAATATGATGACTGCCAAACATTGCACACTTGCTTTCTCTCTATTGCAAACCAGTCCTTGACTCTTTGCTTCTCAATCAATCCCCTTCAGTAGTTGAACTGTCTTTGATATCCTGAGCTGGCCATTAACTGCAGTAAAAGAGGGGGCATTCACATCTTTTCATTCCCTTTTGTGGTACACTAGGCAGCTACATTGGTTTTGGACAAGATCTATAGATATTTAGATATGCCCTAAGCACAGACTTTTCAGAGAACATGTGGGAATATCTCATTTGAGAACTGGAATGGGCCTTAAGGCCATTAATGTGTTAAAATCACAGCCGGTTTGTGAACAAGCTCTGAAAAGTTACTTTCAGCAAGTTTCATATTTTGTCACCACTGTCACCTCTCAGGAATACCTCTGTTCAAAGCTGGCTCAGCACAGAACTTCTCCTCCTTCCCTTCCATGTTCAGACCTAGAAATTTCTTCTTTGAGGAAGATCCAAGTTCAGGTCAGGCTGATGTGCATTTGTCAGCACACCCTTGGAGTCAGGCAGCAGACTGCTTAGCAATGATAAGTAACCCCAGAAATGCATCTTTAAGCAGAGAGGAAGAGTTGCTGTCAAGAACTTGTAGAGCAGGGGTTTTGATGATGACACATTCAAATATCTGAATTTCAGCTGTTCTACCTTAGCACCTTCTGTGCTTTTGTGGTCTGCTGCAATTTCTTTAAAGTGACAAGACATAGGTTTCTGGAGAAATTTGTGTTAATTTATATCCAAGTTGACAAAAGATAAATAGAAGATTCAGGGAGTGAAGACACAAAACATATTAAGGAAAGGATGGAGGATGACAGTATTAAGAGAAACTATAGCAGACTATACACAGAGGAGACTGAAGGGAAACAATTCAACAGAGAGAGATGGGAAATGACTGCAAAGCTGTGGAACAATAGGGTAAGAAATATGGCCCTGAACAAGCACGAATATGTAACATTATGCTAAATAACAGCAATATTTTTTTAAAAAATCTTGAATTTCTAGATAAATTATTATAGAGATGAAGGATGTGATTTGCCTCTTCTGCATATTACATTTATAAGGTCAATTTAAGTGATCTTTTAAATCAGAGGCAACGTGATGTAATAGCAAATTGGGTCTAAGCAGGAAAATAATAAGTTAGGCACTACAACACAGTAACAACATTAAAAATGAAAACGTTTGGGGGAAAAATTCTGGACATTTTCAAAATAAAATATTAATTTCCTCCAGACTTTTTTCTAAGGCTCGTTATGGAAAAATTAAGAAACACTGAAAATAAAATCTTTGCAGCTGAAATATTGCATCTCTATGATTGTGAAAGCACTGTGGAGCAATGTTTAAAATATTTCTTTTATACTTGAACCTTACAAAATGATTTCTGTAAGTTGCAAATAAGTTCTTCCAATAAGTTCCTTATAGTATTGGATAAAATAATTTCTGTATATGATCATCTAAATTTACTGTGATTCCTTATTCAAACTTAACTATATTCTAATGACTTCCTGTAGCATTTTCAAATTTATTTTTTTAGCTCTTTCCCCAGTCTTTCTTCAAATACTTATTTACATATGGATACACCCAACAAAATACTGTTAGCCAGACATTTTTCACCTCATTATTGTCTCGTCCAACTCATCAAGCTCTGATGCTTTGCATGCAGCCATCGAAAATTATTTTCTCTACTGCCTGGACTGAGTTTCAGGAGCTGTGAAGCTTATACCGCTACCTCAGTTCCCGTCTCATACATTTCTGGTCTTGGCCAGATACACACTTTCAAGAACTCTTCAGCCTGATCAATAATGAAAACAAAAAACTGGATTCACTACCTGAGTTTCCCTTCTCTGTTTTCTCTCCAAAATTTCTTGCTTGAACTGGGAGAAGAGAGCTCTCATTACTGTACTTGCAGAGTACCTGGCTGTGAACTGCAGGAAGAATTTTTCAGTGTTCTTCCTTACTGATTCATAAGGTTTCTGTAGAATTTCATGCCCATTCCTCCTGCCACACAATTTCTCCTCTGCAGAACTCAGGCTGTGTCCCCACATGCACAATGTCCAGTCATTCTCCTACCTCTTCTCAGTGAACGTGGCCTTTCCAGCAGTTGCCTTCTCATCTAGTAAGGTTTGGGAAGTTCAGGCCTGTTTGGCAGATTCTATATATGCCACATTTTGTAGGAATAAGGCTATTCTCCTGTATCATCCCCTTTTCCTCCTTAAAATAGTGTCAAAATTTTACCTCATTGAGGATTTCAGCTTGACACTGCCCTCATGTTTATAGGTTGGATTGCCAAACACGTGCTGCTTGTTAGATCAGTCTTCCCTTTTAAAAAAGGAAATCATTCCGGGAAACATCCTGGATTTGCCTCCATCTGGAAGCTCTATGCTATTAGTAGAAAGTGTCCTCCTGGCTAACTCTGCATGAAACCTGCCCTTACACTTCACTAGTGAAATGCCAGATCTTAAATGGTGACCTTGCTTGTGCAGTGTCCTCAACTCTGAGATGTGCAAAGCTGCTGCCTGGAGTGCCGGTCACACCTTCATCAGCTTTCACGCCACTGCTGAAGTCTGCAGACACCATGCCACCTTTGAAGAGCAAACCTTTGCTCTTTATTCAGCCTGAGATGCCAAGCATTTCCTTCCACTAAACGGTGATTCATGGAGAACATTGGCTGCATTCTCCAACAGTGAAAATTGCACCTATAAAGTAAGAATTCAAAAGAGGAACTTCCTCATCTTTTTAGCAATGTATTGTCAATATGCACATTCAGAATCCATTAACTTATCCGCCTTTCTCACCAATCCATACTATTTTCTGGAACTATTTGAGTTCAAACAAAGCAAGACGTAGGGACAAAGATTGGTGCACAGCATTATCTGCAAAGGAACTGCATCTTTCTCTATGGGTACGGCGATTTTTGTGTGTGTGTTTGTGAGCGATTATTACAAGAATATTCTTATAGGGAATATACCTCAAACGACAGCAGCTGTCGGCAAGCAACCTTTCTCTGCTGTTGTATTTTCAGTAACAGTGAGACATTGCAATGATATACTATTTCTGATCCCTGCAGATACAACTGTCGCATTACAAGAGAAGAATACCGAGATTTTTGTTTTCAATAATTTAAATTTCCCCGAATTAAAAAGAAATCAACAAGCAAACATCTATTTAAGTGCAGATCTGTTTCTGAATTTATTTTACTACTTTTTTCAATGCTCTGTACAGCAATGTTTCCTTTATGATATTCTTCATAATACTTTTCTTGTTCTTAGAACAAAATTCAGTTTTGAAAATAGAAATTCTGTGTATCTGTTAATTTTTAAGAATTTGTGTTTTCTAGGAGCAAGCTATTTTTTCACACTTTCAAACTTTTCACAAACGTTTCCTCTTTATTTATACTCTTTGTGCCTTCCTCTCACATCATGCTCATTCTATTACATTAATATCTATGCCTTTGTTATGGACAGTTCAATCTAACTGTAAATATGAAATAGTAACATAGACATCTTTGCACATTTCAGTAATTACACAAAAGTCTTTATGAACAGTCCACCATCTTAACTTCACAAACTGTGGTATCTATAGCCAGTAAAAATAATGAGTATTCAAGCAGCCTTTTTTCACGGTAGAAGCAGGATGTACATGATGGGTGAGATGATTAACCCTACAACCTAGGGACAGATAAGGAGAAAGAGAGCTGGTTAAATGAAATGCTTTCTAGAGTTTGCATCAACTTTTATAGACACTATTCATAGAAAGTCAAACTAATTTCATATTGGTGCAATTCTGTTGATGCAGGGGTGTTAAATCCCATGTGAATTTAGCCTCTCTTTTGTGCCATATTAGCTACCATCAACAGCTGGCACCGTCCTAAACTCTCAAAGGAGTCACAAATCCGTCTCCTTTGAAGCACTTGGCAATGCAGGGAGGCTTCTCCCTCTTGGCCCTTGCTGTAACTCCAAGTGTAACTCTACACTGATTTCCACCTTGAAACTTGGCTATGAGGTACTCCTCTCCACCAGCTAAAACTACTTTGGCTTTCATGAGTCTCTGCCAAGGGAAATGGTGGATTTAAACAACAGGAGTCAGTCATCTCCTGGAGAGTCACCTGGCCATGCTTACTGGGTTTAAAGCACAGAAGTCCTATCATAACAGCGCGTGTAACAAGAAATAACAGAGAAGGCTGCCTAGCGTGAGTATTAACGAAATGAGGGAGGAGAGCTCACGCTTTCTGGACTGCTACTTTCAAACTGGATTTAGACCAGTCTTATGTTCCTGTGCTGGTAGCATTTTGCAAGTGCTCAAATGCCAGCAACAGGCTAGCTTACCCTGAGACTAATTGAGCCAAATGGCCTAAATGGGAGATACACAGAGATTATAACTACGTGTCTGCTTGCTTAAACTCCCGGGATTCAAAAGTCAGAGACCAGCTTTCTGCAATTCCAGCTCTTTTAATGCATTTGAGCCAACATAGAGAAGGTAAAATGGAGTTTTAAATTGCAGGATATTTTTGCTTTCTGGAGGGAATGGTTAAGGCAACCGAATTTTTGTCTCCCAGCTCTCACTGTTCCCCAGGGAGGAGCAGGGTTTGCCGTTGCTTAATAGGCGTAGATTTTTCTTGCTGGTCTCTTTCAAAGCTGTCAGACAGAAGTGTGCGGTCAGTGGACCATGATGCCCCTCTAAGACTTCCTCCCAGCTGTCTGGAACAGTAGCAGTATTGTGCCCTGCTTAAACAGCCACCATTCATGCGAGATGCTCTGGCTTTCCCCCATTGCTGTGAGCCCGCAGTGAATTCCTCCACACATGTGCATAAATATCACTATAGTAGTCACCGGTCAGGATTATTACAATTCGGAGAGGTATTATTTCCCTTAACAGTGCTGTTTTCACACACATTTCCTAAGCAGTTTCCTTGGGAGCTAAAACCATCCGGAGTCAGCGCCGACTGGAAAGTGGGTCCTGTCTGCGCGTACAAATGCAGTAGCTACGCCAGGATGCAACATGCAGGAGAAAACAGCAGCAACTTGTCAGCTATCTGTAAACAGTAGTCTGATACACGGGCCCTCAGTACAATTTATACCGAGAAAATAATTCATTAATTGCAAGGCTGAGCTATCTAAATATCTGTAGGCACGGTGCAAAAGCTGCCAGAGGAGTGAACAAAACCGTAGGAATCCAGAGCTCGGCCGCCTGTTCTGTCTCCACCTCGGTGCCTGGCTCGCCTTCCTACTTTTCATGTACCATACAGTGCTCTACAAACATTACTTTGCAAACATTATGTAGGTGGGCCTCACAACATTTCTGTGAGGTAATTAAACACACAAAATCTCACACTGCAAACAGGGAAAGGGAGGCTCAGACCTTGGCTTTCTTGCCAGCCGTACAGGGAGAAGCAGTCTCACAGCATTTCAGACGGTTTCAGGCATTGCTTATTAGTTCTTTAGTTTAGCAGTTGTGAGGACTGTGCTAATCCGTGGGGTTTGATTTTATTCACAGCACTATAATCTTCAGCTGGGCTTGGTCTCGCTCAGTTTTTCACTGTGGGCTGTTTTTAATCTGTAGAGAGAAACAGAGACTTGTAGGGTGCTCCATTTCATCCTTAAGCGGACCCCTGAAGTACGCACTACAAACAAATCCACCGCGAGACTGCAGCAACTACCCAGCTGCAGACACCGACAGCTGGGCGAGATAAACCCCACTCTTTGGCTATGCCCATAGTAATAAGTAAAGTAGTGCTAGAAAAGGTCCTGGGATTTGTCAACTAGGTCATTAAATCGTTAGCAATAACTGGGTGTAGTGTTGGCCAGGGCTGACTAGGACTTCTCCAAAGAATTCGTGGTACGGTTTGAGGAGGTCGCACTGGCCAGGGCCTCAGTAGCATTTTGGTTGTAGCCACTGTTTTGGAGACTAATAGAATTTAATATGATGGATGTGAACGGTTTTGTGCCAGTTGGCCTTAAAGAACAGTCCCTGATATCTTTAGTTTGCTAGTATATACAAAGCCTTTATGTCCAAACTGGAAAGTTCAGAAAATAACGATGTTTTACTAAAATCTGTGCAAAGAACAGTTTTCCAGATAATACCTTGTCTCTGATGAAAGCACTGATCAACTCCTAGAAACTGATGTAAAAATACTATATAGCAAAGTATTAATTATTTGTGATTATAAGAGATTTGAAAGTACTTTTCAGAAAAGCATAAATTTCAATTCCTGTTTCAAGTCCTTATACTTAGTCTAAATTCTCTCCAAAGACTGATCCATTCTGCTGTTTTCCACTTCTGCTGTATTGCAGAGCTGGTGTGATCAATCACTTGTTTTGCTCTTCAGAAGGATGGTTACACATTATGAACTGAAGAACTGAGGCTGGAGCTTGTTCATGTGTTTAGATGTAAATCTGCACTTGTTCATGTACATCTTGTATACTGGGCAAAATGTTTTCATTTCATTTTGAATGAGGTGTAACAAGGTTTGAAAATATGTTAACCCTTTCTGATTGGGAAGAAGGTCAACACATCTGGTAATTTAAGTGTTCTGGAAGCACAGTCCAGTGAACTGGTCAATGAGAAGTGTTTCTTCAAAGGTTTGCTGACGCTCTCTCTTCTCTGGGAGTAAAGCTGCTGCGTTGTGATGTTGCATGGGATAACGAGTGTTGCTGGCAGCCTTTGAAAGTATCAGTGTTTTGGTACGGAGGCTATTGGTGTTCTTTGTTAGTTTTCTCTGCAGGAGGTGAGGTAAGATTTCTTTTTGCTGAGTGACAAATATCAGGTTCCTCAGATGTCAGATGTAAGATACAGGTTCCCAGGATTCAAAACTATTCAAAACTGTCAAAGACGGTTAGAAAAAGCTTTAGAGATACACTTTTGTGACTACTGCACTGTGCCTGGTCTAGGTACAGAGGGATGAGAACTCTTTAATAACTGCTCTTCTTTATAAAAACCTCATGTTTGCACTGTGTCCTATGTTTTTGGTAAAGATTGTTGGAGAACCTCCTAACAGCATACTTTCCCCATCATATCTTCTTATGGGCTCTCAAGCAGTCCTTGCACACTCCTGATTTTCCCTTTAAAAATACCATATTAATCCTTTATGTAGCTGGCTAGTGGGTGGAGACACTCGTGTCCTGGACACTTGTGGCGAAGGTCAACAGAGTAGACAAGGTTGTGGTATTTTGTGTTTGTTTTGTGAAAATGTTCAGGAACAAAATTGTAAAATATTTATTTTATGTATTGTTTCAAGTATTATGCAAAACCAATAAAAGTAAGTTGAAAGAAAACATCAGCATTTCTGATTTTAAATATCAAAGGACAGGAAGTTCTCCATCCTTGATTTCCCATTGGGATTATAGCGATTTACTGTTTTAAAATTCCCTGCTTTAATGTGATATAGCGTGTAAAGGATAAGCAGGATGACATTGAATTTCAGCTTTGTTTGGTTCCAGTCAGACCCTTCATAGTTATCACAGCATTGTAAGGTGACATCCGTAAGCTTCCAAAGATATCACAGCCTGAACACTTTTTGATACTGGATTAACATCCTTTCCATGGGAAAGACATATTTTTAACCTTTTCCAGGCTTCTGTGTTATTACAATAGGCTTTTTTAATCCCTTCTATATAGTCCCCAGATAAAGATAAATGTGCGATCAAGCAATGTCGAATCTCCATGTTGAGAAGGGAGGCAGACATGGGACAGAGCTTTCTCTCCCAAAGCAGTATAACTCTGGGAAAACTAGTATACTTAAAATACTAACCAGGCTGGCCCACGTCATATTTCAAGAGGCTGTTGTTGGTGAGCACCGCCAGAGCAGTTCAGTAGTAGCTGAAGAGTTAGTGTCTAGTAGAGGTGAATAGGCAGCCTTGAACGAGGGGTTATGTCATCAGAGTAATGTCCAGAATGCCACTGATGTGTGATGGCTTCTATTTTTGATGGACATACAGTGATGAACAGGACCTGTTATTTAACTTGTACATGGTTAAAACAATAGAAGACAGTAATTCTATGCAATTATGATGGTTCAGGAGTTAGGCGTAGACAGGAAAGCTGCCTTTCTGCTCTTCAGAAAGGCAGGATTGAGTCTGGGTTGATGGCTGCCACCTGATGTAACTGCACATGGGGGATGCTGAGTGTTGTCCACATCAGTCCCCAGGGCATTTACTGTCTGTGGAAGCTGGAATTTCTAAGCAGCACTAGCCGTGTCAGCAGACCTCCTAGTTCAGCTGGAGCATGACTTCCAGTGGCCAAAGAAGGCTGTCTGTCATCTGTAGGTTAATTTAGCAATGGCTGGAAACTGAGCTACTCAAAGAGCCAACTTCTTATGTTACAGGACTTAGATTTCTGGCAAATTATTATTTTTTTCCTCATTTATAGAATCTAATACTGTAATGGATGTTTCCCAATGTACTGAGGAAGGAGGCCCCAGTCAGTTGTGAAATACCACACTGAACACAAGAAAAACATTGAAAAACCCACACAATAATTTTGTTATCCTCCTCTTGGATTACTGTACATCCAGATGGGAAGATTAATCTTAGAGTTTTTTCAACTTAAGGAGTTTTTGTTTGGTGATTGTTTTCAAAATTAGCATCTCTTTGGTTTCAGTTTTATGATTTTTTACCAAGTCTAATTATTCTGAAACAGACATTTCATTAGGATAAACCCTTCCCCTTGAAAGGAAGTCCTGAGAAGGCAGTCTTCAGCTCTGTCCTCATTCACATTTTTGTACAAATCCAATTAGCTTCATGCGTGATGAATGTGTCAATACTAAACACAGAACAGACCATCTGATATGCAGAGCTGGCAATGCGCACCCTCTCCTTTAGATGTGTCCTCATGGTTCCTGCTGCTGTCAATGTGTGATGCCCGCTGATACTCCAGGGATTCCTCCAGTGGCTTCCAGATGGGGAAGGAGAAGTAGGGGTGGTGGTGATCAGCTTTAGCTAAAGAATCCTTGTTGTACCAGCCAAGGTCTTTACTCCCTCTGCATATCAGAGACAAACGGAGCCTCTCATATGCTCACCAATGCGTTACCTGTATGTCCTGAATTTACTTACCTACAGGTCCATAAGGAAAAACCAAATGGTCAAAAAGCACAGGGCTGATTTAATAACTGTGCTCTTAAGTCACCGAGGTGTTTTTCGGAAATAAGATCTTTACAGTGTTTCTGATCTAATGTGACACTTGTTTTCAAAATGTCTCCCCTTAAAGCCGATTTTTCTGGCCCGAGTTGCTCAGTTGACTTTATGAGGTGAGAGTGCTCATCAGTCGGCACTATTAGTTCCTGTATTTATTCATCCATTACTCAACAAGATAAATGTAGTCATAGTGTTAATGTAAGAAATAGTACACAGAATTAGAGGCAACTGGAATGTTACTCCCTGCTCGTTCAGTGGGTTGGTGACCTTTAGCAAGTTTGTGTAATCAGTCCTTTCCTCCATTTCCCATCTGTACAGTATCTAACTGTAAAACTTAGCCTGCCTCAAGGGTAACGTTAATTAATATTGTAAAAAATAACTAACATAAAAATGAAAAGAACTAAAAAAAAATTTAAAAATCGGAGACAGCAGATGTATTCCATGTGCAGAGACCTGTTAAAAACTCATTGCATTGTGTGTATCAGTCTCAGCATGAGATCTGCTGCAGTCACTTCAGTCGGTAGGTTAGCATTGCGTTGCCAGCATTCAAATAATAGAAATACTGATCTGTCTGAGCAACGAGAGTTTAGATCCGAATGCAAATTTCATGTGGTTTGATATAAACAGGAGGTACTTCAAAACCTCTCTTAATTGAAACCCAGCACATTTCTACTGAAAAACTGGTTTGCACTGAACTGCATATTCACCTGGGTTATTAATTAGGATCATGTGGTATAAAATGAACAGTACCTTTCAGTTTTAAAATAAAGTCATCCAAGATAATTGGATATAACTTCATTATTTATGCATTATGTAAATTCCGTCTCAAAAGAATGCTAGGAAAATAAGTTTAAACAAAGTTTCTAATTGCTGCTGTAAAAAAGGTCATTGTTGTCTCTTTGTAAAAAGATACAGATGTACCACTTGTAATATATGCAGTTTTATCAGAGTCAGGTGGCTCAGGAATATTGCAATACATGGGAAACCATGACTTATTTGTGAAGAATGACAAGTGCCATATGTAAAGCCTACAGACACCACAATAATGTATTAATGTTTTAAAAGGAGAATTTTTAGTAAGAGGTGCTTTCAGATCCTGACAAGGCAAGTGCTTCTGCTCCTTTCTCTCCATCACTGCACTGCACAACTTCTAAATGTAGCACTACTTCCCACAAAGTGTAATTCACTCAACAACCTTTACCCCCAACAAATTATAACTGTATTTTTATACTACATTATAAGCATTATATGTTATATACAAAGGTATGTAACAAAATAAAATAGGAAAACTGGAAACATTATTTTCCCTACTGCTTTATCATTCCTTTAAAGCTAAAAGGAAATAACAGGATTTACCCATAGCTTCAGAAAAGGTGTTCTGTTTACTGTGAAGAAAATGGCATATTTTCCTTTGGTTGTTTGTGAGCCTCACAGCTGTACTGTGCTATTCACCTTGTACTTTTCCCAAGTCATCTATTAGTCCCAATAACTATGACCAAAGCAGTATTAAAAACATCTTTTTAACTCCTTCACAAAAATGCAATGAATCTAGAGTCGTTAAGCAGTCCATGCTGGCCTCCCTCTATAACCAAACGTTCTGAGCATCCCACGTGGCCTGGTGAGACCATTTGTAATTCCCTCATTTCTGCTTACCTGCCAGCCTCCTTCCCGTCGTCTGGCAACTGGGAGAACATGTCTTCTGTTGTGCAAATCCAGCCTCTGACATTCAGCATTAACACTGATTTTAGGGTCCAAATGTACAGCAGATGTTTACGCTTAGACTCAGCTAAATCCTTCTAACTGTAATTGAAGAAGAGTTGGGCATTCAGGCTTTCTCTGTAATCAGTTGGGCTAAATCGATCTAGAAATTTCCATCTCCCTTCCTTCACGAACCTAAAAACCTAGAAGTCAGTTCCCTCAAGTGAGATTCAGAAAAGTCCACCATAGTTTTAAATATGATGCCAATGTTAATTGTTTGGGAGATGTTCTACATCTCAACATCTCTCAACAGAGACGTACTTTAAAGAAATAACTAGGTAAGACATTCAGTATCTTAGCTATTGTCTGAAAATACACAGGGAGAATGATTTTTCTTGAAGCCTATCCTGTAAAAATTGGGAAGTCACGAAAAAATTGAAAACCAATAGATCTTAGGACTTGTTTTTCAATCCCATCTTTAACATAAATACATAATAACAGTCACACTTAAATAGCACAAAACAAAAAAAAAACACTACCAAAAGAAAATCTTTTGAAAAGAAAAAACTGCATTTTACACCCAATTTTCCTGTTGGGGGACCAGATAAAGAATAAACTATATATGGCAGTATTAGTCACATTACTTAATACGCCTGCTGCAACAAATTCGGACATATGGTGACAAGGTTGGTAACAGACACTGAATAGAAATGATGCTATGCGTATTAGTCAGAATCAAATTGGTTAACACTAAAAATCAAAGGTATTGTCTGGTTTTGTACAGACGGGTAGGGGATATATGATAGAAACTGCAGCAGTAATATGTTCACCGTGTTGACTTTGGCAGGTAAGAGTGGTAGATATGAGTAAAACCAGGCCAAAAGGCAATGTAAGATTATTCCCATGACAACAAGAGGTTAACAGGTTAACATTTTTTTGGTCTACAGATGAAGCACAGTTCTCAGTTTCCCCCCAGAAAAGCAGTATCTAGTTGAATAGGGAGTAATAGAAGACATGACCTTGCCATTTTTGCAAAATACTTGAGGTTTACTACATGCAACAGAAGGACGTATCTCTTCAAGAGAATTTGTCTTCAGAAGGTAAATCCAAATGAAGGGAGGGAACCACATTCAACCAAATTCTTTTCTAACCTTCATTTAGCTCCCACAAATAGTAGGTGCTGTCTCTTCTAAGCAGTGCCTGAAAGAATAGTAACTATTTCCTTTTTCTTTTTTCTATTACAAAGCTTGTTTAGGACAGAGGCATTCTATGAAATTAATTTGTACCTTGCTTTTTACTAAATTTTACCTTTCTTATATAATGTGCTTTACTGTATGTTGTAGTTATTTAAAGTTTGAGATACATGATCTTTTTTATTTTGCAAAAATACAGTTCTTCCTAATCAAGTCTAAAATACTCTCATATTCCTTAGTGATGAAAACTTACTAAGAAAACGAAGTGTGGCAGTTAAAGTGTTTGCAGTAGGGTGACTTAAAAGGTATTTTACCCTCCAATATGCTAAGGATCTTATTTGGGTTACACACGGAAGTGAACTCTAGAATATCATTCCAGACTTGTTTGAATATCTGTTCACAAAACAGGATTATGACAGTTGCAGATAGCTATGAAACTATGATGGCTTTATTTTCTGTAGACTGGTGATTGATGGCTCAAGAAGACTTTGAGTGCAGACCTAGGGGACATTTTGTTCCCATGAAGTCTTCTTGCTGTTTTTTGTTCCAGTTGTTTCTGCAGTCTAAAATAAGCCTCTTTAGAATGAAATGCTTGTACAATTTTTGTATGGGGAATCAAGATGCACATCACTTGGGAAGGCCTTGGGCCTGCAAGAGAAGAAGGAAGCTACCTGGGCAATTCACTCCTTGTGTAAACTCCTATGATGTGTTTTACCACACATAAAAGAAACATTTGCAGGAGCTTTGTCCTTTTCTTTTACCATCTCAAGGATAGGCATAGATGTAGTCTTGTCTAAGAGATTATAACCAGAATCTGTTGAGAAGTGAGAGAAGAAAAAAGAGCAACTTTGTGCAACCCTTGCCAACAATACACCTGTTTTGAACTGATGCTTCCACACATTAAAAATTTTTTTTTTTTTTTGAAAAAAGACTCTAAAAGAAAGTCTCTGCTTCTGGGAATTATTTTCAGGGAGAAAATTAGCCTTTTTTGCATTGCTGCAAAAGGCTGCAACCTTGGAAAATGCAACTAATATGTTCAAAAAACATGGGTTTCCCTGTATCTGAAATATGTTCATACTCATTATTGCAGTAGCATCTATATTTCCTGACAATAGTGGCATTTGTATGGCTCCAGATATGTTATTAATTCCACTTTGAAAGCAGTCAAAAAGATATGTTAGTATCAATGACACTTTCTTTTAACACAGGAGATGCTCTTCCCCAGTGTCTAATATGACGATTTTTGAAATGCAAATTTTTCCTGTCAAAACAACACTTGCTGGTTTTTAGTTCCATATGTTCTGCATGTAGAAACGTGATGTATTCTGGCTGTACTTGAAGTTCTGAGACCAATTTTTGCAGTGCTAAGGTTACTTAGTTTCTTGGTTTGATTTCCTTTTCTAAACTGCAGTAACATAAGAGTACTTCTAATTGATAATTATGACTGTAGAAGCATGTGTTAACAGGCTAAAATACCACTATAGATGATCATTTTTACAGTATATGTTTGGTAACATGCTGGACAGGTGCCCACAGAATTTTGTATCAGGCCACTGGTGCAGAACAATTGAAGATAGTGCTTATATATTAAGATTGATTATAGTGGCAAAAGAGTTTAAAAGTATGAGGCAGGAGAGCTGAAAGTGTTTGAGAAGGATAGCCAGAATCAAATTAGGGAGTAAAGCTGTAAGAGGTTGGTGGCCAGCTCAGGAGATACAGTCTGAAGTGAGGATTTCGCGTTGTGATACATCAAAATCATCTACACAGCTGATGAAAGCAAGGCCTGAGGCCATCCTTTGATCGTGTCCTCTTTGCACAGCAGTGGGGCCCAGGTTTCCTTATGGCATCGTGTGACGACACAGAGTCGCAGAAAGGATTTTGTTGGTATTTAGTTTTATTTGCAGAGTCCCTCATGGATGGCAGACATCAAACGCAAAGTTACCTTAGCGAAAGAACAAGGAGAAAAAGAACATGAGAAAAGAGAAAGCGAAAAGCTCGCTTTTAACAGGATGACCAATTCTGCAGTCATCGTACATCTATCCATGGGACCCTACTACCTCCAGACCCAAGCAGTCTGTGGTGCACAAAGGAGGAACAAGGAAAAAGTACTTTCCTGCCTTCTGCCTCTAAGTGCTCTATTTTCACTTCCACTGAAGCTGTCTGCTTGACCAGACCTTCCACATGTATGGTTTGAGGTTTGTTTGATGACTTCTAACGCTCTCCTACCTGGTTTGTTGGTCCAGTGCTAGTTCTGTTACCTAAGTCTGCATCTATGCCAGAAGGTGAGTGAAAGCAGTGGACTCGTGATCACATTACCTAGTTGTTGGTATGCTTTTGGCATGGGTTGTTCTCACCAACTCCCATTCTTTGGAAATTGGAAAGTATGAAACAGGACTGCTTCGGTATGTGCCAATGTTTGAGGGAACCATGAACGCCCAGCTCTTGAGACGCAGGTGGCCACCGGCGCTTGGTACCACTCAGAAAATGGTCAGGGAAACAGATTTATTGGGTGGGAGGAACCCAGTGCCTTTGTCGGCTTATGGGCACTCGGTCTTCTTGTCCTTCCTGAGACTGTGGTTTTGTACGCAACGCGTATGGTATGCAGTGGGTACACACAAATAGGCAGGTGCCAAATTTAATCCCACGTTGCTCTGAACAGCCTGAGGAGACCCTTCAGGAGATGCATTCTCCCACAGACCGTTGATTTGCCTCTTGGAAAGAGCGGTGTGTCGGTCAGTACTTCTGAGGCTTTGACCCTTCCTTTGATCAGTGGTAGATCAGTGGGAAATATGTGAGAAAAACACGTGGTTGAAGTTGAGACCTAATTTTTCACAAATTAATCCTGTATTTTCCTCCCATCAGGTATTTCGATAGAAAGTGAAAGTTAAAATGGCAGTGACCACAGAAAGCAGCCAGGAGAACAGCCTGGCTCTGCAGTTCAGAAGAGGAGGAAAGACAATTATGTGGTCCAGAAAATGTTTGAATACAGAGAACTTTGATGTTTCACATCAGAGCAACAGTAAATAGAGACAACAATTTTGCCTTTTCCCTAGCATTGATATTTTCCTCCCATCTTCCCTCCCACTTAGAAGTGTTTTTGTGGTGGGAGGATCCATTACGTAATCTACAGATGTTTTACATTCTTTAAAATGTAAACTAGAAAATGAACCGTAATACAGATTCATCCCATGAGGGTAAAAAATCCGTCTCCTCTTTAACATTTCTCAGATGATGGCACCCCCTCAGAACATGTCTACAAGTTGTACCTCGCCTTTTAAAGCACACTCGACTGTGACTTATTGCTTATTAAAACCCAACATTTTTATTGCTTAGTAATTCTAGATTTGGCTCCCAGTGCCCATGTTATAAACACTTAAACGCAGGGATGCCATACTGAAACACTGACAGATTCTCAGGGGGGTCAGGGCTACTGGCGCCTCCCTAATGAAGTCACACACTGTTAAAATTTTTTTTCCTTAACTGAAGAAGAAAACAAAGCAGTTAAACTGCTATATCCATTTTCCAGCAACATTAATCCATTTCAAACCACTCTTAACCACAGTAAATCACAGGTTTGTGAGAAAATGAACTGCCTAAAGGTTCACCTCGGGCTATTTAGCCCACAAACAAGTTGCTGACTACTGGCAACAATGGTTGGTTGGGAATTATTGCTCAATTTAGTTGTAATCACTTATTTTGCTGTGTCTTCTTGGTCAGACTAGCTGAGGGTCTACAGCATGGTAAATTCCAGAATGAAATGCATTGCCAAGGTGCTGCTGGAGATTGACAGTGACAGTGTCGAAAGGTTATTTGAGCAATGTGTTTTAACTTCC